>NC_056747.1:728560808-728629404 GCF_019279795.1 Protopterus annectens
CTGGAAAACCCAGTTTTGAATGGGAAGTAAAAGCGTGAACATTAGACTAGGTGGCAGCAGTGTGAGTTATCCAGTCAAGGTGGCAGCAGTGTGAGTCATCCAGTCAAGGCACTGGAAAAGGAAGTTTAAAGTGGCAACAGATTTTGAGTGCCCTTTAGATGGTTTAGGTAATGTGAAACATTTCCCTTGTAATCATGGGAGATATAGCCAGACATCCAGCTAAGGTAACCATTGAAATGCCTTGATCCATTTTGGCGTTAGAAAATGAAACAAACAGTTGATGTTCATCGTGTTTCACTGTTGCAGTCATTACATTTGAGTAATCTGTTGGCAGGTTGCCCTCAGTCGACCTGATTAACAAAGTGATTCCACAATGAAAAACCAAGAAAACTAAAAAGGTGATGGTGTCTACGCTGAAACAAGTTTAATGATAAAAATAAAATACAATAAAATACAAAAGTACTAAGCGCTTTCACCCATACACATTCTGGGCATCATCGGAGTACTGAATGCTTCATTTACTGACATCCATGTTTAAAAGATTGTTAATTGATAAATTAGTATATTAAATGAAATTAATTACAACTCAACGCCTAACCAGTAACTTTTAAAGTGAAATATTTCCATAGAATACAGACATAGGAACTTGCTAATAAAATATATCCGTGTATGAATGTAGTGTAATACAGAAACACTATATAAATAAATAATGCTGTGTGTTTAGATAAAAACTGATAAAATAGATAATAAATACCTAAAACTATTGTATATTAGATGTAAAAAGACTTATAGATTCATCATATATGAAGTTTTAGATTAAAAATAACAAAAATATTGTAGCACAGAGACTTGTATTGTGCTAGTAAATAAACTTCTAACGAATATATGTAGAATAGACCAACTGTTAATTGATAAAAAATAATGAAGAATGATAAAATTAATATTCAGAAGCCTAAAAAGTAAGTACTTGTGTGGTGTTAATAACCAACTGACTTAAATTTATTATAACCAGGATCAAATAGTGTGACTTATGATTTACTATATTAACAGACATTCTAGGTAGTTAGATTACTCATAGCAGAGGTATGAACCTGAAAGAGCTCTTCGAGACAAGTACCAACAAGGATGTGTATAAAATGTCAAGGATGAGTAAATGTGGCTTATGTAGGACTTGTACATACATTAATGATGGCCCTTATGTTGCTATACATAATTATGGTAAAACAATTAGATGTCCTGGATACTGTAACTGTAACTCTAAGATGGTTGTGTATTTGGCTACTTGTTCATCTTGTTCGGCGTACTATGTAGGAAAAACTATTAGAAAGTTGAGAATGCCTACGGCAACTGAGATTAAATGCTAGTATCACACCGGGTATCAACTAACATATATCTATAGCTAGTATATTAAAACATAAGTCACACTTTATTTGATCCTGGTTATAATAATTTAAGTCAGTTGGTTATTAACACCACACAAGTACTTACTTTTTAGGCTTCTGAGCATTAATTTTATCATTCTTCATTATTTTTTATCAATTAACAGTTGGTCTATTCTACATATATTCATTAGAAGTTTATTTACTAGCACAATACAAGTCTCTGTGCTACAGTATTTGTTATTTTTAATCTAAAACTTCACATATGATGAATCTATAAGTCTTTTTACATCTAATATACAATGGTTTTAGGTATTTATTATCTATTTTATCAGTTTTTATCTAAAGACACAGCATTATTTATTTATATAGTGTGTTTCTGTATTACACTACATTCATACACTGATATATTTTATTAGCAAGTTCATATGTCTGTATTCTATGGGAATATTTCACTTTAAAAGTTATTGGTTAGTCATTGAGTTTTAATTAATTTCATTTAATTTACTAATTTATCAATTAACAATCTTAAATATGGATGTCAGTAAATGAAGCATTCAGCACTCTGATGATACCCAGAATGTGTACGGGTGAAAGCGCTTAGTACTTTTGTATTTTATTGTATTTTATTTTATTTTTATCACTAAACTAGTTTCAGCGTGGACACTGTGTCGCCTGATTAACAAAGTCTTGGGTCCTGCGTCGATTGCCGTCCTTTCTTCTATGACGTGAGGTCGTCAGGGTTATAAAACATGCAGCCTTCGCCATTACATCAGTCTTTGTTGCCATGTGGTGCCCGAAGCAGAAGCAGTTTGCAAGTGCCGGTTGGCCGACTCCTGAAATTTTCATTTTCGAGTTTCAGAACCGAAGTCTTCAACTAAAAGCAAAGTACCCCGTTGGTGAAAGTTTTTCTTGCTCCTTACCGATGTCAGTAAAAGTTGTTAATTGTATTATTTGTGGGAAGCAAATACCTCATAAGGATTTTCATTTGTACTGTATTCCTTGCCTAGGCCCTGACCACGACGTGCCTTGCTGTCAGTTTTGTGCTTTATTTAATCAGCGCACTCTCCGTCCATATATTTGTGCTTCTAAATATTTTGGTTCTTGGTTTAATTATCCAGAAATTGTCTGTAAGCCATCCGACTACCGGAATACTGAAAAACGCAAAGAAAAAGAGAGAGGCCGTTGAGGTCCAAAACTACTGACGCCGCTTCTCCTAAGGGAGGTACCAGTACTCAGTGAGGTGCTTTCGCAGCCCCCGATACCTGCTACTTCTGATTCGCAGGCCTGTACTGAGACTCATTCGGAGTCCGCTGTGCCGTGAGATGCTTAACATATGGAACCCGTGGAAGTCTCAACCTTGGATGGGTCCGGAGCCGCTAAGCAGGCACCAGCTTCTGAGGGTGTATTCAGACCTACAGACTTGCATGTTAAATCGACTCCATCTTCAGTACTAAGGCCTAAATCTCGATATATGTCTAAAAAAACGATGCTCAGGCCACATGTTCAGGCCCCTATGTCTAAAACACAAATGATCAAAATGACTGAAGATTTAATTACTCTAATCAGGGGTAGTCAAACCCCCCCCCCACCAAGATGCCTAGGACTGAACTTGACTATGAATCTTCTGAACAGGACTCTGTTTCTTCTGACTCTTCTAATGAGCTGGATTTGTCCGTACCTACTTATGAGGACTCTGAGGCAGAGGATTCCATTCCTTCTGCTTCTCCGCGTAAGGATTTCTCCTTTGGGGAAACTTTACATTCCTTAATGAAGCATTTCCACTGGGAAAGTCAGGATTTCTCTGAATCCAAATTGACGCTTAAGGATTTCCTTCTTCCTCAGCATAGGCCTTTGGCTATACCTCCTGTACTAGACATTGTTGATGCGTTTTCAGAATCCAGTATGGCCCCTGATTCCTTGCCTCCAGTCCCTAGCAAGCCAGATGGGAACTACAGGGTTCCTGAGTCCAATAAATTCCTTTTCAAAAATCCCTGTTGCGGACTCTGAAACCATTTCTCAGGGACCCAAGGGCATTAAGGATTCTACTGCTAAAATTCCTACCCCTTCTGATAGAGACTCCAGGGCGCTGGATAGATGGAGTAAAAAGGTTTATACTTCTGCAACCTTAGCAATCGGGGCTTTAAACTGTCAATTCCATATGCTAAAATATCAACAGCATATAATGTGACTTAAACAGAAAATGACGTTGATTTCTGACTGTGGAGAATAAAGATTTACAGGATTTATTGCATTCAGCTGAACAAGTTGGCAAACATACTTTGCAATGTAGTTTTGATTCTTTAGAGGCTTCTTGCAGGGCTGCTGTTACTGGGTCTGTGCTTGGAAGGCATGCTTGGCTTAAGGAGCAATCTCTGCCTGATCATGTTAAAGCAAAACTTTTGGATGCTCCTTTGCAGCAGGACTGCCTGTTTGACAATAAGGCTGAAGAAGTTCTTAAAAGGTGGAAGATGAAGCTAAATATATGCAAACTGTGAAAGATTTAGAAGTACAACCTCCTAGATTTAGTAGGCACTGGCCTACTAAGAACTGGTCCTTTCCAGCTCCTTCCAGAGCCACTCCAGCCAATCCCAGACATTCTAAAAGCACCAGGTTTCATTCCCAAGGGACTTTCAGAACTAAGCAATGGGGGTGCTTCCACTTCCAAATCTGGAAACAACAAGTCACCACCCTATGGTAAATAGTCTCAATGACTTCCCTTTAACATTACCAGGCACTTACCTCTTAGCCTTCCCTTTTGGGGGAAAACTGGTTCTTCATTCAAGAAAATGGCAGCTTATAACCCAGGACAAATGGGTTTTAAATATAGTCTCCCAGGGATACAGATCATTTCCACACTCTTGACATCTCCAGCCGGGTGGCCAGACCTGCCCCCAAATCAATGGGCAGAGGCTCAGAAACAAGTACTTTCCCTCCTAAACATGGGGACTATTCAACTAGTACCAGAAGAGGAAAAGGGACAAGAATTCTATTCCAGACTTTTACTGGTACCCAGAAAAAAACAAATCATGGTGTCCAATTCTGGACCTGTCTAAACACCTTTCTGGACATTCCAAAATTCAAGATGCTGACTCTTCGCCAGTTACTTCCTATGCTAGGCAAGGATGCCTGGTTGGCAACTCTAGATTTAAGAGACTTGCCTGCATATCCCAATCAGGGAATCTTGCAGAAGATACCTACGCTTCAAAGCAGGCTGAATGCATTATCAGTTCTCTGCACTGCCCTTTGGCTTGTCTACTGCGCCCAGGGTATTCACCAAGTGCATGGCTCCAGTAATTGCATTTTGCAGGCAAAGAAAAATTCAAATATATCCATACCTGGACGATTGTCTAATTCAGGCAGCAAACCAGGCCCTTCTTCTAAAACATCTGGCATTTGTAAAGAGTTCTAACCTGTCTAGGGTCCACCATAAATGAAAAGAAATCTCAACTGGTACCCTCTCAAAAAATTACATTCCTGGGTGCAAGCTTGAATACAACTTCCCAGATGGCTTTCCTTATGTCAGAAAAGCAAATTCATTTGGTGACTGACTTCAAACAGGTGGCCACAAAAACCCTGCTATCTGCAAGGCAAATACTGCAAGCCTTGGGGTTCATGGCCTCCTGCATTCTTCTAATTCCATATGCAAGACTGCATATGAGGAAACTTCAATGGTACTTAAAAGGTTTATGGAGACATTGTCACAGCCTGGAAACAATTATTCCTATCATACCTTGCCTGCGCCTAGAGTTCCTATGGTGGGCAGAGGCCTGCCACCAAAACAAGGGACTGCCTCTCTCACCACCCCCTGCCACCCAAACCCTAACTACAGACGCATCAGACTATGCATGGGTGGGCTCATCTGACAGGGAAGTGCATTCAGGGCAAATGGAGCCCAAATCAAATGCACCTTCATATCAGTCAAAAAGAAATGCTAGCTGTACAGAATGCACTGACAGCCTTCAAGGACTACCTTCATCCAGGACAATTACTGATAAAGACGGACAACACCATGGTTATCTGGTACATAAACAAGCAGTGAGGTACACATTCCTACCCCCTCTGTAGACTAGCCATGGCATTGTGGAACATGGCCTTGAGCTACCAAGTACAACTACAAGCTCAATTCCTACCAGGAAAGCGGAATGTTCTGGCAGACGAACTAAGCAGAAATCTCATGGACCCACACGAATGGAAACTGGAACCACGGATTTTCAACATGCTGACATGCAAATCGGGGAGCCCAGACATAGATCTTTTTGCTTCACCCCAGAACTACTAGTTGGACAAATTTTGCACAAGAACTCATCACAAAGAGCCTGGAAAGTGGATGCTCTGTCCTTCAGTTGGAAAAACCTATCAGGCTATGCCTTTCCCCCTCTGCCTCTGCTCTGCAAAGTTCTACTAAAAGTCAGGACAAACCAAAAATTATTTTGATTGCTCCAGACTGGCCTCGCCAACACTGGTATCCACTCCTGCGCAGTGTCTCACACATTTCACCGTGGCACCTGCCTCAGACACCTTCCTTATTGTCTCAGCAGGAGAACCAAATTCTGCACCCTCACCTCCAAACATTGAATCTTGCAGCGTTGGCTAATCACTTAAATTCCCTCTTTGCATCCCTCAGCAAACCTGTGATGGATGTCATTTTGGAGGCAAGAAGACCTAGTACTAGAAAATCTTATGCTGACAAATGGAAAAGATTCTGTGCCTGGAATCAGTCTCAAGGGATGAGCACAGCAGTGCCCAATTTACCTCTGATTTTACAATACTTAACTGAGATGCTTCACAAGGGCATGTCTTTTTCTTCCATAAAAATCCATGCCTCAGCCATTTCAGCTCATTATAACACAGAACCCCCCCCCCCCCTTTTTTCTCATCCTCTTCTAAAGCAGTATCTGAGGGGCCAAAAACTTGAGACCACCCAGTGGAGCTCTAACTCCTGCCTGGGACCTTAACTTTGTATTGGAGAAACTCGCTCTACCTTCTTTCAAGCCAGCTGCTTCTGCAGACTTAAAATTTCTTTCCTGGAAAACGGCCTTCCTTTTAGTAATCACTTTAGCTAGAATGATATCTGAATTTCAGGCCCTTATGGCAGTGAAGCCTTTCATCATCTTTCATGCGGACAGGATGTTACTCGACCAATACATCATTCATGCCCAAGGTGGTATCCAGTGTGGCTCTGAATCAGTCCATTCATTTGCCAACTTTTTTCCCCTATCCACAGAACAAGGGGGAGCGGATTCTGCATTCATTGGATGTACACAGACAACTTAAATTCTACTTGGACAGGACTAAATCTCGAAGAAAATCTGAACTGCTGGTGGCATTTGTTGCAGGGGCAGAGCGGAAGGCTATTTCAAAGCAAACCATTTCTAAATGGATAATCCTTTGTATTCATTTCTGTTATAAGCACCATGGAAAACCTATCCCCCAGGGGATCAGATCTCATTCCACCAGGGCTGCATCTACTTCAACAGCCTTCCTCAGAGGTGTTCCTACCAGGGATATTCTAGAAGCTGCTACTTGGAGTTCAATTCATACTTTCACCAAGCATGATCACTTACCAATTTTCTCTAAATCCATAGCTGGCTTTGCCACTGCTGTTTTGCAGGGCCTTATAGCTGATTCTAATGCTGTATAAATCCATCCTCCCAACCCTAGCTTTGGGAATCTACCCAAATGTAATGACTGCAACAGTGAAACATGATGAACATAGCACAGTTGTGTACACTTACCATAAATGTAGAAGTTTGAGTGTATTCACTGTTGCAGTCCTGGTTACCCTCCCTCCAGACTCTACTTTCTTTTACTATGCTTAAAAACCTTTTGGGGGGCACCTGACTTCTGGGCAAGAAAAACTGATGTAATGGCTTTGGCTGCATGTTTTACATCCCTGACGACCTGACGTCATGGAAGAAGGGACAGCAACCGACGCACAACCCAAGACTTTGTTAATCAGGCCGACTGAGGGCAACCTGCCAGATTACCCAAATGTAATGACTGCAACAAGCGAATACACTTCAACATCTACATTTATGGTAAGTGTACACAACTGTACTGTCTGACTTCCTGAAACATTTACCCTGATCCCTTGGTGGGGTTGAGAGATGTCCTGTGAGAGATGTCCTGTTAGTGGTTGGAAGCTATCACCCACTGCCACACTCACTGATTCTAGACAGAATGGGTAGGAGCATGATGTCCTCCTCTTCACTTGCTGCAGTATTCTTAACCTGAGATTCAACAAGACCAACCAAAAGTCTTGCTGCTGACTCCCTTTTGGCCAAGACAGCACTGAATGTTCTTCTATTCCTATGTTGCAGTATTCTTGGTGTGGGATTTCCTGCCTTCAGGCAACTCGTACGTTGGCTCCTATACAAAAGCTTCAGCCTGGCTGTTGCAGCTGTGTGGGACATCTCGCGTAGGGCAATAAACCAGGGACCTTAAGTATGACATCTGTATGCAGAATCCTCTTCACTTCTCAGCCGCAGACGACTTTGCTTTGTACAGTCGCTCTTCAGACATCTGATCTACTTTAGATAAGTAACCTGTTGGATTTTTGCATTTCTAATTTTTTTGCCATTCGCACTGCTTAGGCTTGGTTGTTGTAGCTTTCGGTTGTCAGGGAAAAAGGGAAAGTGCCAATGCGGGTGCCAAATTCCCCATAAGGACGCCCATGACAAATGCGTTTTCTGCTTAGGCCGGGAGCACGACCATAACGCCTGCCCTATTTGTAAACCTTTTGTGCCTAAGACCTAACGTAGTCGTCTGGCAGCTTTAAACCTTTACTTAGAAAAACCAACACCTCAAACAGCTGGCTCTCAAGATGGATCATGCTTCAGAGGCCACCCAAGGACCTCCGCTTAAGAAGGTCAAGATGCCTAGGGCTTTATCGCCTGCAGCTAAGCACCCAGACGCCCTGCCAACTACCGATGGAGTTTAGCGCTCAGCAGATCCGTCTGCTCTTTTGACCTCCCTCTTGGAGGCCGATGCACATCTGACGACAGGCACATCTGATAACTGGCACATCCACAAAGCTTTCTCAGACACAGACGCCTGTCGATGTTGAGAGGGAACCAGACTTGATGGTTCGTTCAACCGCAATCCAGACCTCGGATACAGCCTCTGTCAAACCCAGCTCTAGACGGACTCCAACCAGAAAGAAGCAGAAAACAAAACACATTACACCTGCTTCTGAAGGCCCTCCAGTCTGGGAGGCCTTCACCTCTTCTGTTATGCAGGCATTTATGGCCCTTAGGCCTTGTGCGTCATCCCCAACTACGTTGCCTCTGCTAAGCCCTAGGCCTCCCTTTGCTTCTTCCATTCCCATGGCTCCCCTCCTTGAGGAATAACATGAGTCCACCTACTCTTCCTTGGATGACTCCTTCTCTTAATTATCCCAGATTGCTTCTCCCAAGGAGTATTATTCTCCTGATGAGGATTCTGTGGAAGGGGATTCTCCACCTGAAGTCATTACATTTGGTGAAACCATCACCAAAATGAAAGACCATTTCAAGTGGGATACTTCCCAAATGACAGAAACCCAAAAAAGATACTTTGAACTGCTGCAAGTGGAGTCCCCCTCCCCTTCAGCTGTAGTCCCACCTGATGTTAGTGTTTCACTGTTGCAGTCAGTACTCTTGGGTTATCCTGCTGGCAAGCTACCCTCAGTCGGCCAGAATTCCAAAGTCTAGGTCCGGCGTTGGTTGCTGTCATCTCTTCCCTGACGTCAGTGCGCCAGGGGTATAAAAGATGCAGCCGACGCCATTTTCTTCAGTCTTTCTTGCCGCACGGTGCCAGAAGCAAAAGCAGTTTGCAAATGCCGGTCGGCTGACTCCTGAGATTTTCAAATCCGAATTTCAGAACCGAAGTCTTCATTAAAGCTAAGTACCCCGTTGGGGAAACTTTTTTCTTGCTCCAGACCAATGTCAAAAAAGTTAACAATTGTATTTCTTGTGGGAAGCAAATACCTCAAAGATTGTCACTCTTACTGTATTCCTTGCCTAGGCCCTGATCACAGCATTGCTAGCTGTCGGTTTTGTGCTAGATTTAACCAACGCACTATTAAGCATCTATTTGAGTTTGCATTTCATTACTTTGGCCGAAGATTTAACTATATAATGCCGTTGGAACAGCTGACAACCGCAGTTTACAAAAAAACACAAGGACAAGGAAAAGGATAGGCATCCGAGTTCCAAAACAGACGACGAGGCCTCTGCTAGGCCAGTCGCTGGTTCACCGGTTCTCAGTGAGGCACTTTCGCAGCCCCTGGCGCCCGCTACCTCGGAGCCACAGGCTGCTTCCGACTCCCACGTGGAGCTGACTGGGCCTCTGGATACTCAAGGTATTGGACACTCTGAAATCATTCCCTTAGATGGGTCCGGAGCCGCTGAGCAGGCATCTGCTTCTGAGGGTGTCTTCAGACCTACACAACTATATATTAAGCCATCTTCAGCTTCAAAGACTAAAGCAGCTCTAAAGACAAAGAAACAAGTACAGCATTCTCCTACTCAGGCTTCCATGCCTAAAAAACAGATGCTCAAAATGGCCAAAGACCTAATTACTTTGATCAGGGGCTCCCATCCCCCTACTGATAAGAGGCCTAGGCAAGAGAGTATGATTCTTCTGATCAGGTTTCTGTTTCCTCTGATTCCTCTTCTGAACAGGATTTTTCCATGCTTCCCTATCAGGATTCTGATGCTGAAGAATCCATTCATTCAGCCTCTCCTCCTGAGGATTATTCTTTTGGGGAAACCCTGCATACCATGAGGGAGCATTTCCACTGGGAGAGACAAGATTTTTCTGAATCTGAGAAAAGGCTCATGGACTTTCTGCTACTTCCTCAGCACAGACCCCTTGCTATTCCACCTGTTCTAGATTTTGTAGATGGGAGTATTTTCGGAGTCCGGCCTGTCCCCTGACTCTCTACCCCCTGCACCTGCTAAGCCTGACAGATACTACAGGGTCCCGGATTCTCATAAATTCCTTTAGAAAAACGCCGCTGCTGGCCCAGAAGCTATATCTCAGGGTCCCAAAGGGGTTAAAGCTTCCACTGCAAAAAACCCCTGCCCCCTCTGATAGGGATTCTAGGGCTCTAGACAAATGGGGGAAAAAAGTCGACACTTCTGCTACCTTGGCTGTAAGGGCTTTAAATTGTCAGTTTCATATGCTTAAATATCAGCAATATTTAATGTCTTTGCTTAAACAGATATTGTTGACAAATACTGAATGTTCAGAGAAAAAGGAATTGCCGGATTTATTGCATGCAGCTGAACAAGTGGGAAAGCATACTTTGCAATGTGGTTATGATTCACTGGAGGCCTCTTGCATGGCCGCTGTTACAGGTTCTGTTATTAGAAGGCATGCTTGGTTAAAGGAACAGAATCTGCCTGATCATGTTAAAGCAAAATTATTAGTTGCACCATTACAGCATGATACTTTGTTTGGTACTAAAGCAGAAGAGGTGTTGAAAAAATGGAGAATAAAGCAAAATCCATGCAGACAGTCAAGGATTTCGTACAGATACAGCCACCCAGGTTTAGCAGGAACTGGCCTTCTAAAAATTGGTCCTTTCCAGTGTCAGACCACAAAGAGGCAGATAGAGGCGTCCCAGAGGCAGATCTCAGCCCCAAGGCTCATACAGGCCTAAACAATGGGGCGCTCCTACCTCCAAAAGTGGAGAAGAAAAAACGCAACTTTTCAGGAAATTGTCCCAATGACTTTCCTCTACCACATCCAAGCCCTTTTCTTTTGGCAGCCCCTTTAGGGGGAAAACTAGCACTTTTTTCATCATATTGGCAAATGGCCACCCGAGACAAATGGGTCCTGAACATAATGTCCCAAGACTGCAGGTTCCATTTTCACACTCTACCAAGGGCAAAAGGTATGCCAGACCTGCTACACAATCAATGGGCAGAGGCACAAAAACAAATTACAGCCCTCATGGATATGAGGGCCATTCAGCAAGTACCACAACAAGAGCAAGGACAAGGATTTTACTCCAGACTTTTCCTAGTACCCAGAAAGGACAAAACATGGAGACCAATACTGGACCTGTCTATACTAAGTACGTTTCTGGAAGTTCCAAAATTCAAGATGTTGACTCTACAGCAGCTACTGCCCATGCTGGGCAAGAAAGCCTGGCTCGTAATTTTGGACCTAAAAGAGGCATACCTGCATGTCCCAATCAGACAATCTTGCAGAAGATACCTCAGATTCATAGCTGGCTCAAGGCATTACCAATTCTCTGCACTGCCCTTTGACTTATCTACTGCGCCCAGGGTCTTCACAAAATGCCTGGCACCAGTAATTGCGTTTTGCAGACAGTGGATTTCAATATATCCCTACCTGGACGACTGCCTAATTGAAGCAGAGAACAAAGGCATTCTTCTAAAGCATCTGGCGTTTGTAGAAAGATTGCTAATTGGCCTAGGGTACACAGTAAACGAACAGAAATCAAAACTAGTGCCCTCTCAAGAGGTAATATTCCTGGGTGCAAGCTTAAATACAACTGCCCAGATGTTTTACCTCACGCCAGACAAGCGAAAGCAACTGACTTCTTACTTCAAGGATTTGGCAACAAAAACCAACTTATCTGCAAGGAAAATCCTGCAGGCCTTGGATTTCATGGCATCCTGCATTCTGCTAATTCCATATGCCAGACTGCATATGAGGAAACTACAATGGTATCTAAAAAGTGTTTGGACTCATCATTGCCACAGCCTGGAGACAGTCATTGCACTCATTCCCTGCCTGCAACAGGAGTTTCGATGGTGGGCAGAAGCCTGTCACCACAACAAGGGTCTGCCATTCAGTTTACTCACAGCCAGACAGACACTGACAACAGATGCATCAGATTATGCCTGGGGGGCCCATATGGCAGGAAAATGTATTCAGGGCACATGGCTTGCAATTCTTCACATCAAAAAGAGATGCTAGCTGTTCAGAATGCCCTGACAGCTTTCAAGGACCTGCTTCATCCAGGACAACTACTGATAAAGACAGACAATACTACGGTCATGTGGTACATAACCAAGCAGGGAGGTACACATTCCTACCCCCTCTGCAGACGAGCAATGACCTGATGGGACACAGCATTGGCTTTTCAAGTTCACCTGCAAGCACAATTCCTGCCAGGAAAAACAAACACTCTGGCAGACAAACTAAGTAGAAACCTCATGGATCCCCACGAATGGAAAATGGATCCACAATTCTTCAGCATGATAACCAGGAAATGGGGATGCCCAGACATAGATCTGTTTGCCTCCCCTCACAACTGCCAATTGCGGAGATTTTGCACAAGGATTTATCACAAGCAAGCTTGGAAAGTGGACACCCTATCCTTCAGCTGGAAAAATCTGACAGTATATATGCCTTTCCTCCACTGCCTCTCCTTCCCAGGGTACTCCTAAAGGTTAGACATGAGAAGCCAAAAATGATACTGATTGCACAAGACTGGCCACGCCAGCACTGGTACCCAATCCTAAATAGCTTGTCTCAAGGTCCAGCATGGATATTGCCTCAAACTTCTCACTTGCTGACCCAACAAAACAATCAGATCTTGCACAGCCAACTCAAGACCTTAAATCTGGCAGCATGGCGGATAATGTAGCCATTCAGAACACTCCTGTTTCAAAAGCTGTTATGGATGTTATCTTGGAGGCCAGGAGGCCCAGTACCAGAAAATTTTATGTAGAAAAATAGAAGAGATTCTGTGCTTGGAACCAGGAAGAAGGCATTGACACGTGTGTTCCAAATATCCCTCAGATTTTACAATACCTAACTGAGATGCTGAACAAAGGCCTTTCATTCTCATCAATTAAGATTCATGCCTCTGCCATTTCAGCCCATTACAATACGGAACCACCTATCTTTTCTGATCCTTTAATAAGGTAGTACCTCAGAGGGGCCAAAAACATTAGGCCTCCAAGGAGAGCACCAGTTCTGGCCTGGGACCTCTATTTTGTTTTGAAAAAACTCACACTGCCTCCTTTCGAGCCAGCATCAACAGCAGATATAAAATTCTTATCCTGGAAAACAGCTCTGCTCCTAGCAGTAACCTCTGCAAGATGAGTCTGAGTTACAAGCACTCATGGCTGTGGAATCTGTCATTTTTCATCCAGGCAGGGTTTCTCTGAGGACAAACCCTACATTTATGCTTAAGGTGGTGTCCAGTGTGGCCCTCAACCAAACCTTTCACTTGCCTGCCTTTTACCCAAATCCACAGAACAAGGGTGAGAAAATTCTGCATTCTTTAGACATACACCGGCAGTTACGCTTCTACTTGGACAGAACTAAAGCTTTCAGAAAGACTGAGCAACTTTGTGTCATATGCTGCAGGATCGCAAGGAAAGGCTATCTTAAAACAGACTATTTCTAAATTGATAGGCCATTGCATCCATTTCTGCTATTTTCAGCATGGCAAAACAGTGCCTAAGGGCATTAGGCCTCATTCCACCACAGCAGCAGCCACCTCAACAGCCTTCCTCAGAGGAGTACCAACCAAAGATATTTTAGAGGCTGCAACTTGGAGTTCAGTGCACACTTTCACAAAGCGCTACCACTTACCTCTTTACTCTTAAGTCCAGAGCAGGCTTTGCCACTGCAGTTCTGCAGGGCCTCATAGCCTCTCCTAATCCTGTTTAGCCCAGCCACCCATCCTCAGCTGTGAGATTCAACCCAAGAGTAATGACTGCAACAGTGAAACGCGATGAACATAGTACAGTTGTGTACCTACCATAAATGTAGATGTTTGAGTGTATTCACTGTTGCAGTCCAGGTTACCCTCCCACCATCCCCCTTTTCTTTGCTGGGACTTATCTGCACTTCTCTATCCTATACAACCTATTTGGTGTATTTACTTGTAGATGAAGGAAATGTTATTTTTGTGCATGCATTTTTATTGGTATATTTTTCAGCCTTCCATTTTGGGGGCACCTGACATCTGGGGCAAGAAAAACTGAAGAAAATGGCGTCTGCTGCATCTTTTATACCCCCTGGCGCACTGACGTCAGGGAAGAAGCGACAGCAACCGACGCCGGACATAGACTTTGGAATTCTAGCCGACTGAGGGTGGCCTGCCAGCAGGATAACCCAAGAGTAATGACTGCAACAGTGAATGCACTCGAACATCTACATTTATGGTAGGTACACAACTGTACTTTCTTCCTGCATACTTGAATGCCTTTACTGCAGCTTCTAGAACACCTGACTCGCAGCTTCCTGCACCTAAGCGCCCTGACCCTTCTATAAGATGCCATAGGAACAAAATTTTCTCATAAAGCCACCCTTAGCAGACCCAGCAGTGATTGCCACTGCCCCTGATAAACAGTCTCTGTTGTTACCTTCTGCCTCCCTGTTGCCCATAGATAAAGATAGCAAATCCATGGGTAGGATAGGCAAGAAGGTGTACACTTCCTCCACTTTGGCCTTCATAGTCATTGACTATCAAACTCACATGACCAAGTATGCCCTGGGCTTAGTATCCCAAGCCACCTCTATGCTGGCTTCAATTTCTCACAGTCCCATTAAAACGGATATCTCCTCCAAATTGTCCTTAGCACTAGAGTTGGCTAGACACTCCATTAGATGCAACTGCGTTGCTGCAGAAGGTTCTGCACTTTCTGCAGCATCAGCATCTGGCCTTAGATATTCCTAGCTTAGACTACAGAATCTGCCAGAGGACTTCAAGTCCAAAATATTGGACGCCCCCTCTGGATCAAAACTTCCTCTTTGGAAAGCAATTTGCAAACCTATTTAAGAATCTGCAAGAAAAAAGCAAAGAATTACAGGATATTAAACATCTGGTATTCCCTATACCCAAATTTCATAGGAACTACCCGGCTTAAGACTACCTTTGTTAGGTGTAACCAGCTTTCTGCTGCCGCCTCCTCCAGACCCAGAAGAGGAACTAGAAGACATTCCTCATCCAGGCCCACATCCTCAGCCTAGACAACCCTTTCAGGACTGGGGAGGTCCTAATAATACGTGACTGCCTTGCCCATCTGCCCCTCTCAGCTCGCCTTACCCACTTTCTCCCCTTCTGGCAAAAAATCACCACAAACCAATGGGTATTAACCGTTATTCAAAATGGATACTCTCTAGCCTGTAATTATATTCCCCCCTGGAAAGGCATTCATTTTCCTCCAAAAGAAATGCCACCTCCATCCACAAATTCTGTCAGACCTGCAACAAGAAGGCAGAATAGAGCCTGTTCCCACAGGACAAGAAGGAAAGGGATTCTACTCCCGTCTTTTCCTGGTCCCTCAAGGACGGGCCATGGAGACCCATTTTGGATCTCTCCTTCCTAAACCTTTACCTGCAGGTACTCTCCTTCAAAATGTTGTCACTTCCCACTCTCTTACCCCTCATACTCTCAAATGCTTTCATGGTCACCTTGGACTTAAAAGATGCTTACCTGCACATTCCCATCCGGGTTTCACACAGACGTTTCTTGCGTTTCTCTGGCCCTTCATCGCGCTTCCAATTTACGGGCTTGCCCTTTGGTTTATCCACTGCCCCATGAGTGTTTACAAAGTGCCTAGCTCCAGCCATTGCCTTCTGAAGGATCCAAGGAATCTAGATTTTCCCATATCTGGACGACATCCTTATCCTAGCACAGTCCGAAGATTCTCTCTTAAGACATTTACACTTCACTATGTCCCTTCTACAAAGTCTAGGGTTCACACCAAACCTCAAGAAGTCCTCCCTGAACCCAGACAAGGACAAGATATTCCTAGGTTTCAGAATCAATACCAAACAAATGAAAGCCTTTCTCCTACAGGACAAGGTTCTGTCTCTTAACTTCCCACTTCCAGGAAGTCTTGCTCTCCCAGACCGTCATTACAAGGAAATTTCTTCGACTCCTGGGATTGATGGCAGCAACCATTCCCATGGTACCATTGGCCAGAACGCATATGCGAAAACTGCAATGGATCCTCAAAATTATCTGGTTACACAACACCAGTGTCACTTGGAACAAGTTATCCCCCTTCTTCCCTGTTTAAAGAAGGAAATCATTTGGTGGAGCCAGCAAGTACAACTAAACCTGGGGCTTCCACTGCAGCCCCCTCAACCCACACAAATATTGTGCACACATGCTTCAGACTCGATGTTTGGGGAAGCCACCTTGCACTCTTGGATTCCAAGCCCAGTGGCATCCTCCCATGACAATAAAACAAATCAACATAAAGGAGATGACAGCAGTTTTTAGCTCTACAGATCTTCATACCCCTACTGCTACCAGGTCCTCTTCTGATAGTGACGGACAATACCACTGCAATGTGGTACATCAACAAACAAGGAGGTACCAAGGCATACCAATTGTGCAGGCTAGCCCTACTAATTTGCGACCTAGCATCCAAGCACAGCCTATCCCTGCAGGCCAGCTACATCCCTTCACAGGACAAGTAAGCAGACCTCCTGAGCAGGACATCCTCTCCACAACATGAATGGATGCTGGACAGGACTGTCTTCCCAGACATAGTCCACCGGTGGGGCACTCCACAAATAGACCTGTTTGCCTCCCCCAGAACATGCAGCTGCAGACCTTCTGCACAAAGACTTAATCCCCCCAAGCCTGAAGAGTAGATGCCTTCAGTTTCACCTGAGAGGGGAAGCTCCTTTACACCTTCCCTCTGATTCAGAAAGCCTTTCTGAAAATTAAGGTCAAACCAAAAGTCTTGCTAGCGACTCCCTACTGGCCACGGCAGCACTGGTTCCCCTTTCTGCACGATTTAGCCAAGTCACTGCACGTTACCCCACAAGGTGGACCTTCTAATACAAGACAAAGTAACTCTCCTACACCCACCCTTGAAAATGATATCCCTGACTCTGTCGGTGATAAATTACTAACCCCATTCGGACACAACTGTTCAGAGGACGTGCTGTCAGTCCTGAGGGAGGCCAGCAAACCCACTACTAGAAAATCATACCTTGCTAAATGGGAAAGATTTACTCAGTGGTGTTTGGGACAGGAAAAAGGGCCCTTAAGAGGGTGCCCCCCCCCCCAGTTCGTTAATATATTTGCCAACTTATAAAGGATGGACTTTCCTATTCATCACTGAAGGTACAGCTCTCCGCATTATCTGCCTGCTTGCCTCTAGAGCCTCCCTTGTTAGCCAGGCTACATGTGAAACTTTTCCTTAAAGGGGTCTTACACATCAGACCACCTAAGCCGCCTATCCCTCCTCCGTGGGACCTGAACTTCATCCCGTTAAACTCACCCAGCTCCCTTTCGAACCGGCTAATACAGCCAGTCTACAGTTCTGTACTTGGAAAACAGTGCTGTTATCGACTATTACTTCTGCCAGAAGGGTTTCTGAGCTACAAGCCTTAATGGCATGCTCACCTTGCACCATCTTTCATACGGACTGGGTCACACTGAGGCCTAACCCCTCCTTCATGCCCAAGGTAGTCAATGACTTCTGTCTAAATCAATCTATTCACCTACCCAATTTTTCCCCTCTCCCACCAACCAGGGAGAGAGGATACTCCACTCTCTAGATTTCCACAGACAACTGAGATTTTACCTTAACAAGACTATAAAGGCATTGGGAAATCCAAACAACTTTTTGTATCTTTCCACCCCAGGGCATTGAGCAAGGCAGTCACCAAACAGACCATTGCATCCTGGATTTGAAAGGCAATACGTTTATGCTGCTAACACCATGGAAAAATCCCTCCAGTTGGGTTTAAGGCACACTCCACAAGAGCAGTGGCCACTTCCAAGGCCTGCCAAAAAGGCATGGACACAGCTTCCATTATGGAGGCAGCTACATGGTCCACTATCCACACTTTCACCAAACATTATAAATTGGACCAAATCTTCAAAGCACGCGCAGGATTTGCCAGGACAATCCTACAAGGCTTTATGGAATCTTCTTCTTCATCCACCACCCTTTCATCAAACTAAGCTGTGGTACTCTCCCACACCAAGAATACATAGGAATAGGAGAACATAAAATAGTTATGTAAAATCTTACCATAACCATAGATGTCCTTCTCTTCCATGTTGCAGTATTCCTTCCCACCCACCATTCCTCCTCACAGACTCTACCGGTCTAACTGATCCCTGATGCCTCTCTCCATTACAGAAGAGACCCAGGGCCTTATTCATGTCACCTTTGACAGCCTGTCGTGTTGGGCCATCTACTTTGCCTGCTTAGTTTCAAGTTCTGAGGGTCGTGCGTGCAGATGTCATACTTAAGGTCCTTGGTTTATGGTCCTACGTGTGATATCCCATGTAGCTGCAACAGCCAAGCTAAAGCTTTTTGTATAGGAGCCGACATGAGTCACCTGAAGGCAGGAAATCCCACACCAAGAATACTGCAACATGGAAGAGAAGGACATCTATGGTTATGGTAAGATTTTACACAACTATTCTTTCCCCCTTCTACATCTAGCCAAGGGCCATCACCACAAGTTACATGACAGCGTGGACCTTCTCACACAGAACAAAGGATCCATAATATACCCACACCTGTCAACGCTACAGGTGACCCTGTGGGTGATAGGATTCTAATCACCTTCAGACACCTGTTCTCAGAGGAAGTGGTCAGGGTTTTGCAGGAGGCCAGAAAACCTAATACCAGAAACATCTTGCGTTGCCAAGTGGAAAACATTTTCGCTCTGGTGTCCAAGAACCAAGATCCACTGACCGTGGGAATCCCAGTGGGTTCTGTCTTACTTGTGTGAATTGTTCTTTGCTGATTTGGCTTTCTCCTTTGTCAATGTGCACATGTTAGCTATTTCTGCTTGTCTGCCTCTTTCTCTCAGTCTAGCATCCAGATTTAAGGTGAAACAATTCCTTAAGGGCGTCCTTCACATTAGGCCTCCCAGGATACCTATTACTCCTCCTTGGGATGTTAATTTTGTTGTAGAAAGCTGACCTTGGCCCCTTTTGAGCCTGCATCTTTGGCATCCCTCAAACATTGCTCTTGGGGAAACTGTTTTACTAGTGGCCTTGACCTCCGCCAGAAGGGTGTTGGAGCTTCAAGCCCTTATGGCAGTGCCCCCCTTTTTTGTATTTCAGAAGGATGGGGTATCCTTGAACAAATCCTTCCTTTATGCTAAAAGCATTTAATGTGTTATCCCTTAGCCATTCCATTCAATTACTTACCTTCCCTTCTCCACAAAACCTCAGATGTACACAGACAACTTAGGTTTTACCTGGACAAGACTAAAGCCGTCAGGAAATCTGATCAGCTGTTTGTGAACTTTCATCTCAGGGCTCTGGGTTTACCCATTTCTACGCAGACTATTTCTTCTTGGATTTCAAAGACTATTTGCTTTTGGTACACCCTCTGTAGAAAGAGACTCTCCTCACCTTTGAAGGCCCACTCTACCAGGGCTGTGGCTACCTCTAAGGTATTCTTTGAGGGCTTCGATAACAGCACCATCCTTGAAGCAGCCACCTGGTCCTCTATCCATACCTTTACCAAACACTACAAACTGGATGGCATTTCCAAATCTAGAGCTGGGTTTTGCAATAGCAGTTTTACATTGCTTCATTGAGAGCTGCTGTGCTCCTTCCGTATCCCTTCCTTCTTCAGCTTTGGCACTTTCCCTCAGGTTAAGAATAATGCAGAAAGTGAACAGGACATAGGTAGGTACTAGGCTATTGGCCCTAGGGCCTGTATAAGCTTAGCCAAACGGTACCCTGGCTTTTGCTACCCAAGAAAAAATTTTTCCTGTGCCTCTGTCAAGCAGAGCCACAGAAGTGATCCTCTCGGTGAATTTCCCATCTCCCATCCAATCATCAAGATTTTTCTTGGAGTGCTAATTAGAAGCTTTGTTTGATATAGCTAGGTAGTTTGTTCCAGAATATAGGAAGTCTCTGGGACAGGAACCTCTCCCTCCAGCATGTTCTGTTTGTTGTGGTGACAAGGTTTAGGTCCCAAGAGCATGTAGCTCGGAGGGATTGGGATTTCTTTACGTGGAGCATGTCCAAAAGCTCTGGGTTTGACATAGCTTTGTATGTTAGGCAGAGATCGCCTTTGAAACTGTCTGCATAGGGCATCTGTATGAGTCCTGTGATTCTGTCTGTGAGGTATTTCTGTGGCTTTTCCAGTTGTTGTCTTGAGGTACATACCAAAAGGGGCATTGCACTCCATAATGGGTCTATTGAGCGATTGGTAGAGGGGAACGATGACCTCTCTTCCTGGATGAAAAACCTTTTGTGATGAGGTGCGTCACGTAGAAGGATTTCCTGACTACTGTGGTGATGTGATTATCAAAGGAGAGACTACTGTCCACCTGTGTCCCAAGGTCTCTCATCACACTTTCGGTGTTAAGTAGACTACCGCCTATGTGGTACATGGGTACAGACTTTTTACCAAAAGGGATGACTGCACTTTTTGGCATTGAGCTTGAGGCCATGGCTTTGACACCAGGCATCTGTCTCAGTGAGGCCCTTTTGTAGGATGTCCACATTGTTAGGAGTTTTGATTATGGCTCCTAGTTTGCAGTCATCTGCGATCTTTGTTAGCCAAAGGCCTTGTGCTAGCCTGTACTTCAGAGAAGTAGATACCAAACTGGAGATGACCTAGAACTGAACCTTGTGGTACTCCACTTGTCACTGGTCTGAAGTTGGATTTAGTCTGCTACTTTCACAGTGCGGGTTCTGTTAGTGAGCCAGTTGACAACCCATCTTGTGACATAGGGATTTATACCTATTTTAGTGAGTTTATCTTTAATTCCAGAGTGGGGGATGGTGTTGAAAGCCTTGGCGAGATCTAGATAGGCTAAGTGAACCACCTTGCCCTCATCTACAGCTTTGGTGACTGCTTCAAAGACGTCTGTCAGGTTTAGGAGACATGATCTGCCTTTTACAAACCCGAACTGGGTAGGGTCCAGACTTTGGAGATTACCAATGTCATTGTTTATAAGTTCCATAGCCTTGCAGACCAGGCTCGTCAGGCTAATGGGGCGGTAGTTCCTGGGGTCCATGGTGGCTCCCCCTTTGTGGAGTAGGATAACCATTGATGTTCTCCATTCAGTGGGCACAAAGCCTGAGGTGAGGCTATGACTGAACATGGTACTTAGGTGGGGTGCTGGTTCATTCTGTAGTTCATGTAGAATGCAGCCTGGGATGTTGTCAGGTCTCATGGATGCTGTGTTCTTGGCTTTGGAGAGTGGTTTTTTTTTTTTTTACCTGTGCAGCTGTGATTACAGGAACTTTGCATTTTTCCAGTATAGAGGTGGGCCCTTTAGGGGATGAGAGAGGAGTAAAGTTAGCACTGAACCTATCTGCCATGATGTTGGCAATATCAGTTGGTGCTGTATATTTAGTGCCATTGTGCTGTATCTCAGAGCAGATCTGAGTGTTGCCATTGAGATTCTTGACAGCTATAGAATGCTTTGTGGTTGTCTTTAGAATCAGTGGTGATTTTTTCGTAACTAGCTTTGGAGGTTTTTATGAGGGGATCTCGGCTTCTTACTGAGGCTGACCACGGAGTTCCTCCAATCATGGGATTTTACTCTCTTTTGCAGCAATTTCTTTCTTCTGTTGTAGAGTTTGTTTATAGCATGGGACCACCAGATTGGCTTCCTCTTTTTGGGAGGATAGCATCTTGTTTCGGTTAGGGATTGCACGATCCATGCACTCGTATAAGTGCTTATAAAGTGCAATTGTATAGGATTCAGCAGTCGTACCTCTATTGTCCGTCATCATGGGTGTTGTGAAGCTTGCCACTTCTGTCTTGAGCGTGAAGTTGGCTTTGGAGAAATTTTTTTATGGTGGTTTCCTTAATGGGAGTGGGATGTGGATGTCTAGGGTGATTTGCTTGTGATTGGATCTGACCAACAAGGAATTGACGTCTGGTGTGGAGCACTGGTTGCCCATGTTGGTAATGACCAGGTCTAGGATATTGCTGCCCCTGGTTGGGGGTGTGGATAATTTGATCCAAGGTGTTGCAATTTATGAATTCCAGAAAACGTTGAGCGCAAGAGTTGATATACGAGTAGTTTTCCCAGTTAATGGTGGGGTAGTTGAAATCACCCATTATTAGGGTGTTAGGTTGTACCCTAATATTTTTCCAGTGCATCAAGAAATGAGGAGTTGGAATCCTAGAGCATGGTGAGGGATCTGTAGCAAGCTGCAATTTGGATCGCGGTCTTGCCCAGAGTTAGTTGCACTTAGATAATCTCGGATGCATTATGCTGAGCAGCTAGCCTGAAGGTGTGGATATCCTTAATATGAATATGGACATGACTCTGCCTTTAGTGCTTTCATCCAGGTTAGGTGGCCAAAAGGTGTGGTATGAATAATGCAGAGGTGCTCTCTGGAGCCTTGAACCAGGTCTCTGCCACTGCACAGATGTCTGTGTTCTCCATTTTAAGGAGTGCCTCTAGTGAGTGCATTTTAAGGTTTAGACTTTTAGCATTAAGTAGCATTGCCCTCAGGTTTTGCTTGCTTGTACCTGTTAAGATGGTGAATTTGTCATTTGAATCTTTCCTAAAAAAGGTACTATAGGGGTGGCAAGAGCCTTAGCCAGTATTCGGAATCCCAAGGGCAACAGGTGAAGGCCATCTCTGGCAAAGCATCATGGTTTGTCGATCATGTCATCCCAGGCAGACAGATACTGGATCCCCTTAGAATGACACCAGAAGCTTAGCCAATTGTTGAAGTCGATCATTTTGTTCTTGTACTGTGGTATCATTCTGGGTGATGGCAGGATGTTTCTCAGGGCTAGGGTCATACCTGCCTGGGCTACAAGATCGGACATCTCTTCCATGTCTCTTTTCATGTAGTCCAGAGAGGTACGTCTCAGGTCATTCACACCAACATGGACAATGACAGAGTCATATTTGTACTTGTGGAGTGACCTGAGTGCATGTGTTACGTGGCAGATCCTGGCACCTGGCAGTAACTTTTTCCTTGTTTAGCGTGGTGAGTGGAACATCAGTGTGCCTGACTATAGAGTCATCTATGACTAGAGTATTGGGTACGTTGTTATGCCTTATGGGCTGTGGTTGAGTGGCACACTGAATCTGTGGGCTATCTGTCCTTTGGGTTGTGTTGGGGGGGGTGGAGGTTGCTTGTGTTTCTGCTTTGGCGGTCCCTGATGCTTGGGTAGTTTTTTTTTTTGAGAGCCTCCGCGAATGTAGGTGTGAGTTTTGTGTTTGTGTGTGTTTTGGTGGTGTAGGTTTTGAGGCATTATGTGATGAGTGTGGTGTGGTGCAAGTGTTTACCGTCTCCTCTTGTCTGTCTAGTCCAGTCCTGGGTGAAGAGAGCTTTGCTTCCAGTTTGGCTATATAAGTGCATCTCTCACAGGTTGTAGTGTTTGGTGGTAGGAGGAGAGGGTTGTCTGTGTGCATGAGGCAATTGCTGCATTGCCCCAAGATGCCCAGATTCAAAAGGTAGACAGTAGAAAACACCGGGAGAGGACATCTATGGTTATAGTAAGTTCTTACTCAGCTATTCTTTCCCCCTTGTTTGCTGACATTCCAGACTAACTGACATGTTGGTCTGGATAAAGATCACCCCTAGAGGAAGGACATCCTGAAAAGATTGCAATGTTAAGAGGACTTACCTAATTTCTAAGACATTGATGTGAAGATTGGACTGAGATGGGTGACAATGTGCTTTGGAGAATCTTCCATATGTAATTACTCCCCACCATCCTAGTTGCTAAGCGTTTGTGGTCGCTATGGATTTGGAAGAGTGAGGGATAAAGAGATGGCCCTGGAGTACCTCTAGAGACTGAATCCACCAAGTTACAGGTTCTCCGCAGATTTTTATTAAGCAGATTGGAAAGGTCATGGGTCAGCACCTGATGGACCATTGAACCACTAGTAAGACACTCACAAAATGCCTTACCGAGGGAACCAAATTAATTGAGTCTGCCATCAATTCTAGAATTTGGAATAGGGTGGCAGGTGGGAGCTGATGGGGAAAAGTCATAGGGGCTGTTTTTTTTTGGAGTGGATAATCTGTTTTCTGGCAAACTTGTAGTTTGGATAGCCGTGCCCAAGTGTGCTCTTGTGATCTCCAGAACCTGACCAATGGAAAATTTGTGATCTGTCCTGGTTCAGTGTGATTCCTGGATGGGAGCATAGCTGAAGCAAATAGTTTCTGGCCCAGAGGAGCAGAGATCTGTTAAGAGTAGCAAGGAGCTAGTCCTCTAGGTAGGGGAACACCCAGAACCCTTGCATTCGGAGATTAGCTGCAACCTCTGCCATACATTTGGTGAACACCAGTTGGGGGAGTAGGCTGTGGTGAGGACAGAGGGCAGGGCTCTGAACTGAAAATGTCTCCCACCTGGAAGTGAAGCAACCTGCTGGAGTGTTTGTCCATTTTGATGTAGTAGTACATGTTATGAAGGTCTGTTGAGGGCATCCATTTAGCCTCCCTCAGAAGAGGGAGGATGGATTGTTCTGTGACTATTCAGAACTTAGTATGTATGCTTGATGTGTTGATTAAAGTGGCTGAAGTCCAGAATTATTTTGGGATTTCTTTTTTTTTTTTCGCACTAAAAAATCTCATAAGTTCTGAATCCTTACTGTTCTAGTGGGCCCTCTTGAATGACGTGTTTGTGTAGCAGCTTTATCTCTAATACTGCTGTTTTTCTTTGAGTGGGTGGAAAATTTCTTTTGTAGTGGGGGCAGATAGAGTGTAATCAGCTCTTGTATTAATTCTCTGCACCCTGATATCTTTGTTCATGGACTTCAGGCTTCTGGGTGCATAGACAAGCACCCCCCTCCCAACTGCCACCAAAGTGCAGCAGTCTGGCTAACGTACAGGAGCACTGATGAGACTTCTCTGAAACTGGACTCCTGAAGCCTTGATTCTGTGGGTCTCTTCTATGAGGGTGACGTCTACCTTTGGAATACCCTCTGGTGCCAAGGGGTTTGGGGGGTGTGAGTGTCTTTCTCAAGAAGATTTTTGAGAAAACCCATAGGACTTCTGAAACCACAGTTTTTTTTTTTACCACCTTTCAAGAGGTTCTCTGGTTCGATTCTCGCGTGGAGCACCTTTTGTGTGGAGTCTGCATGTCCTCCCCATGGTCGAGTGATGTTTAAAGACATGCAGGTAGGTGCATGGGTGTGCCTTCTTTGAAGGTTGGGCCGTTGGGCTGACACCACGGCACCGTTAACATCCACTGCCAGTCATAAGCAGACTGGAGTTCCGGTGTGCCAACCCCTAACCGGGAAAAGCCGAAAGATATTCGTTTTCTGGTTTCTAGACAAGGTCCTCTCGGGGGATGGTAGAAAACCATATCCCTGTGTCAAGAGTTTTCCCATCCTACTCACTCTTGGAAAGTCTGTCTTTGATTTTTGGACCAAAGTTGAGCCATCAATGGAGCATTGATAAAACATCTTAAAAGGGTATATGAAATCACACCACTGCATTCTGTTATGCCTCCTTATTGTAATGCCTGTAGCTGCAGCTCTTGAAAACCTTCTGTTGCATTGGATTAGAGTCCCATTGAGGTGTTTGACAAGGACTGCAGGGTGGCCAGTTGTGAATCTCCTATTTTTTTACCTTCTGCAGATATGGACCCAGTGCGAGACTTAGAGCTCCTTTGTCAAGTCTCTCTGAATCCTAGTTGTGTGCCAAGTAATTCAGCAACATTAACACAAAAGTTGCTGATGCATAAACTCTCTTCCTAAACCTGTCCATAGATCTGGACTCTGTATTGGGGGGGGGGGGGGTTGGACAGATGAGCTCTTTTCTGTGAGCTCTCTCTTAGTGGCTGCCACTATTACCATGGTGTCTGCTGCCGACACTTTGCATCAGTGAGAGTGGTCCTTCGGGAAAACAGGATACCTTTTTGGCTTTCTGGGAATCTGTTCTGATGTCCAGCTCTCTCCATGCCAGGCGAAAGATTAAACCCACCAACTCATAAGCTGGGAGGACCACCCAGGGAACAGCTGAGCCAGAATCAGTGCGACTGATAGCACCACCCCAACCCTGCTCAGAGATCAAAGCTGGAGCCAAGCTGTGTAGCTGCAACATTCCAGAGGGATGGGATGGCTATTACAACTTCAGAGTCAGACCACTACCCCATGACTTTGTACAAAAAAACCTTAGCTCCAAGA
Source organism: Protopterus annectens (assembly GCF_019279795.1). Lineage (NCBI taxonomy): Eukaryota > Metazoa > Chordata > Ceratodontiformes > Protopteridae > Protopterus > Protopterus annectens. Next base: position 728,587,229 of record NC_056747.1, read on the forward strand.
TCCGTCTAGCTCCACTGAATTCTGAGCTGGTCAGATCAAGGAAGATGCCGGAGTTGAAGGTGAACAGAACTTCAGGTCTGAAACGGACAAGCCAGAAATCTCTGATTCAGCATCCCCAAACCTGGTGGTTGGATCAGGGTAGGAGTAGCCACGGGCAAGGGAGATAGGGTCCAAAGCCCATGGGTCTGATGGGAAAACTCCCAACTGAATTTGAGTCCTGAGGAATTTCCTCCTCATTCTGTCCACATCAACTTCGGTCAGGCTTCTTTTAGACCTGATGGAAGAAAATGTGGATGGTAGCCTTTAAATAGACTGCATGGATCTTTTCTGAAGAAATGGTTAAGGTAGCCTAGGGAAAGACTGGTTCCCATTAAGACCTCTGCTCTGGCGAATGAGGTTTCCTGGTTCGTACTGGAATTTGGGTCTAGGGCAGTTGGATCTGAAGGCTTGGAAAGCTTGATAGTTGAAGCCAAAGATTACTGTGATGAAGGGCAGCAGTCAGGGGATCTCTTCCTTGCCTCAGCCCTTTTGTTCGAGTCTGTCACTTTTGTCCCCCTTGTGTTTCTCTGAGGACTTTTTCCTGTAAGGGGATGCTGCAGATGAAACAAGATTTTGAAGATTCTTTCAAAAGTAGAAGACCCTTAAGAATGAGCATACTGCATTGTTGAATCATGGCTTGGTAGCCAAAGCCCATGTAATTTTAACAATCTTCCCCCACGTGTACAGCCCCTAGATGTTCATCTTGTTTCACTGTTGCAGTCATCACTGTAGGGTTCTTCCTGCCGGCAGGCAGTCCTTGGTCGGCCAGAATCCCAAAGTCTGGGTCTGGCGTCGGCTGTTCAGTCATGCTCCCTGACGTCAGAGCGCCAGGAGTACAAAGCTGCCAGCCGACGCCATATTCTCCAGTCTTTCTTGCCGTGCGGTGGAAGCAGTTAGCAAGTGCCGGTTGGCTGACTCCTGATATTTTTTTGTGCTTCAGTCCGAAGACTGACTGACTTCTTCACAAAGCTAAGTACCCCGTTGGGGAAACTTTTTTCTTGCTCCAGTCTGATGTCAGAAAAAGTTAATAATTGCATTTCTTGTGGGAAGCAAATAGCTCATAAGGATTTTCACTCTTACTGTATTCCTTGTTTAGGCCCTGACCACGACGTAGCTAGTTGTCAGTTTTGTGCTAGATTTAACCAACGTACTATTAAGCGGAGGTATGATTTTGCTTTTCACTACTTTGGCAGGCGGTTTAATTATAAAATGTCGTCGGACACGCTTCCGACTACCGGAGTTCACAAATGACGCAAGGATAAGGACAGGCCTCCGAGGTCCAAATCAGACGACGTTTTACAAGCAGAGCCAGCTACAGGTTCAGCCGTCGTCAGGCGCTTTCGCAGCCCCTGTCGGTCATTTCAGAACCGATTGCCGAAACAGACTCCCACGAAGAGCCAACTAGGCCTTTGAGTACTCCAGCAGGACCTTCGGACAATGCTCCCTCAGATGGGTCCGGAGCCGCTGTGCAGGTACCGGCTTCCGAGGGGGTTTTCAGGCCTACTCAGCTTCTGATAAAGGCAAAGACAAAGGCAAAGACTCCTCCTAAATCTATGACACCAGCCCAGGCCTCTTCTGATCCGTGACCCAAATCTCAGAAACAGCTACTTAAAATGGCTGAGGACTTACTAACCATGATTAGGGGTTCACATCCCCCTCCAGAGAAAAGGCCAAGGCAGGAATTGGATTATGAATCCTCTGATCAGGCATCTATTTCTTCAGTGTCTTCCTCTGAACAGGAATATACTTTCCCTCCTTATGAGGATTCTGATGCTGAGGAATCCATTCCATCAGCTTCTCCCCCTGAGGATTTTTCTTTTGGGGAAACTTTACATGACATGAGGGAACATTTTCACTGGGAAGGACTGGAGTGCTCTGAATCTAAGAGAAGGCTTAGGGATTTCCTTCTTCTTCCCCAACATAGACCCCTGGCTATTCCTCCTATTTTGGATATTGTGGATGATGCCTTTTCTGAGGCTAATTTAACTCCTGACTCCTTTCCTCCAGCCCCTGCTAAGCCTGACAGGTATTACAGGGTCCCACCAGTTCCTTTAAAAAAATCCTACTGCTGATCCAGAAACCATTTCTCAGGGTCCTAAGGGTCTTAAGGCCGCCTCTGCTAAAAACCCTATTACGACAGATAAGGATTCTAGAGCTTTTTGAGAGATGGCGCAAAAAAGTGTACACTTCTGCTACTTTATGTATTAGGGCTTTAAATTGTCAATTACATATGCTAAAATATCAGCAATTCCTGCTGTCTGTTATGAAACAAAAGCTAGGTACCATTTCTGCATGTGCAGATAAGGTATTACACAGTTTGGTGCATGCTACTGAGCAAGTGGGGAAGCATGGTTTACACTGGTTTTGATGCCTTGGAGGCTTCATGCAGGGCGGCTGCCACTGGCACAGTCATTAGAACTCATGCTTGGTTAAAGGAACAAAACTTACCTGATCAAGTGAAAGCTAAGTTACTGGATGCTCCTGTTCAGCATAATGTTTTGTTTGGTCTAAGGCTGAAGAGGTGATAAAGAAAATGGAGGATAAGGCAAAATCCATGCAAACGGTTAAGGATTTCTTACAAGTTCAGCCCCCAAGATTTAGCAGAAATTGGCCAACTAAAAATTTGTCCTTTCCCAGCTCGGACCGGCCTCAGAGGGGTAGATATAGGTGTTCCAGAGGGAGGACCCAAGCACAGACCTCTTACAGACCTAGGCAGTGGAGTGCTTCCACCCCCAGGGGTGGAGAGGACAGACCTCAATCTTATAGAAAACAGGCTCAATGACTCCCCCTGCATGGCTCCAGGAACTTTTCTCCTGGAAGCCCCTCTAGGAGGAAAACTCTCTCTCTTTCAACAAAATTGGATTTACATAACCCAAGACAAGTGGGTTCTGGATGTAGTTTCAAGAGGTTACAAATTCCACTTTCATACCTTGCCAAGACCAAACGGATGGCCAGACCTACCAAAACACCAATGGGCAGAGGCATTAAACCAGGTGGGATCCCTCATGGCTATGAGAGCCATAGAACTGGTTCCACAGTCAGAGACGGGGCAAGGCTTTTACTCAAGGCTCTTTCTAGTTCCCAGAAAACAAAATTCATGGAGACCCATCCTGGATCTGTCGGTCTTAAATACTTTCCTGGAGATACCAAAGTTCAAGATGCTTACTCTGCAGCAGCTCCTGCCAGTGTTGAGCAAAAATGCATGGATGGTGACATTGTATTTAAAGGAGGCTTACTTACACATCCCTATCAGGCAGGAGTGCAGAAAATACCTCTGGTTCAAGGCCGGCTCGAAGCATTACCAATTCTCTGTGCTGCCCTTTGGTTTGTCTACTGCGCCCAGGGTCTTCTCCAAGTGCCTGGCACCAGTAGTAGCTTATTGCAGACTCAAGGGAATTCAAATTTACCCTTATCTGGATGACTGCCTTATTCAAGCAGACAGCAAGGAGGTCTTACTCCAGCACCTGGAATTTGTTCAAAATCTACTCAAGTACCTGGGATTCACTGTGAACATAAAAGTCAAATTTGACACCCACACAACAGAACGTTTCTGGGTGCTCTTCTAAACACAACAACCCAGATGGCATTCCTGACATCCGAAAAACAACTACAGCTGGCTTCAACTTTCAAAACCTTGGCGTTAATGTCTTAGCTAACTGCAAGGAAATTCCTGCAGGCTTTGGGTTACATGGCCTCTTGCATCCTTCTCATACCAAATGCAAGACTACATATGAAAGAAATACAGTGGTACCTTAAAAGTGTATGGTCCCAGCATTGCCACAGTCTAGACGCACAGATTGCTGTCTTGCCCTGCCTACAAAAGGAATTCCATTGGTGGACCATGGTATGTCTTCACAACAAAGGGAAGGCCTTCAGTCTGCCTCCAGCCAGCCAAGTGTTAACCACGGACACCTCGGATTATGCATGGGGAGCCCACTTGCAGGGAAAGGCCTGCAAGGTTTTTGGACAGAGGATCAGAAGCACCTACATATCAATTTAAAAGAGATGTTAGCTGTACAGAATGCCCTCTTGGCTTTCAGGGATCTTCTACAACCAGGACAACTACTGATACGGACAGACAACACCACAGTTATGTGGTACATAAACAAGCAAGGGGGCTCACACTCCTACCCCCTTTGCAGACTAGCCATGACTCTATGGAACACAGCTCTAGCTTGCAAAGTGGATCTACAAGCTCAGTTCTTGCCAGGGAAACAAAATATTCTGGCAGACAGCCTGAGCAGGAACCTGTCAGACCCACACGAATTGATGCTGGACACCCAAATATTCAAGATGATTACAGAAGCCTGGGGCTACACATAGATCTATTTGCATCCCCCGTCAACCACCACTTACAGATTTTTTGCACAAGGACATTTCACAAACTAGCATGGAAAGTGGATGCACTTTCATTCAGTTTGAGAAACCTCTCCGGGTATGTCTTTCCTCCACTACCTCTTCTTCCACGAGTGTTATTAAAGATCAAGCAGGACAAACCCAAAATGATTTTACTGGCACCAAATTGGCCTCGTCAATTCTGGTACTCAACACTGATGAATCTATCCCAGGAACCTCCTTGGATTTTACCTCGGATACCAAATCATTTGTCCCAACACCAGGGCCAGGTTCTGCATTCATATCAAAACTCTCAGCCTGGCAGCCTGGCGAATTCAGGGTCTATGATTAGTCCTACCCTTCTGAAACAGGTCATGGATGTCATCTTAGAAGCCAGACGGCCTAGCACTAGAAAATCTTAAGCAGGTAAATGGAAGAGATTTTTCACCTGGATGCATGCTCAGGATTCGGATCCACTCATTCCTAATATCCCACTGATTTTACTTTACCTGACAGATATGCTACATAAGGGTTTATCCTTCTCCTCCATAAAAATACATGCCTCCGCTATCTCTGCACATTATAATACAGATCCTCCAATCTTTTCGCATCCACTTCTGAAACAATATCTCAGGAGCAAAGAATTTAAGGCCCCCTAGGACACCCCCCATTTCTGCCTGGGACCTCAACTATGTTCTGGAAAAACTCACTCTGCCTCCTTTTGAGCCTGCTGCCACATCTGATATTAAGTATTTATCATGGAAGACAGCTGTCCTACTGGCATTGACTTCAGCCAGGAGAGTCTCGGAGTTACAAACACTCATGGCTGTGGAACCTTATATTATTTTTCACCAAGATAGGGTGTCTTTAAGGACTAATCCTACTTTCATGCCTAAAGTGGTTTCCAAAGTGGCTTTAAATCAAACTATTCACCTGCCAACTTTTTTCACTAATCCACAAAATAAGGGGGAAAGGATCTTGCATTCCTTGAATGTACACAGGCAACTTCATTTTTTACCTGGGCAGAACCAAGGATATCAGGAAAACATAGCAACTGTTTGTTTCTTATGCAACAAATTCCCAAGGCAAAGCTATTTCAAAACAGACCATTTCTAAATGGATTGCTCATGGAATCAGATTTTGTTACTCTCATCATGGAAAGCAAATCCCAGGAAAAATTAGGACTCACTGTACCAGAGCTGCTGCTACTTCAGCTGTCTTTCTCAGGGGAGTACCTACCAAAGAGATTTTGGAAGCTGCAACTTGGAGTTCAGTGCATACTTTCTCTAAGCACTATAATCTCCCTCTTTACTCTAAGTCTAGGGCAGGCTTTACTTCTGCAGTCTTGCAGGGCCTTCTAGCCGCACCTTCTACTCTATAACCACCACCCTTTATCTCGGCTATGGGATTCAACCCTACAGTGATGACTGCAACAGTGGAACACTATGAACATAGTACATTTGTACACTTACCATAAATGTAGATGTTAGTGTCTTCACTGTTGCGGTCTGGGTTACTCACCCTCCTGTCCCCTCTTATACTTTCATTAGTGTGGTTTCCTACTTCACCCTTTTTCTGAGGTGTATTTGCTACAGGGTATGGGGTTTGTTGTATGTTACATTTTTGTTTTACTGTTAGCCTTCACTTTTGGGCACCTGACATCGGGGGCAAGAAAAACTGGAGAATATGGCGTCGGCTGGCAGCTTTGTACTCCTGGTGCTCTGACGTCAGGGAGCATGACTGAACAGCCGACGCCGGACCCAGACTTTAGGATTCTGGCCAACCAAGGGCTTCCTGCCGGCAGGAAGAACCCTGCAGTGATGACTGCAACAGTGAAGACACTCAAACATCTACATTTATGGTAAGTGTACACAACTGTACTATAACACACACTTAAGGGGCAAGTCAGAGCCAGGCATTTTGTGACTACAAGCCCCACGTTCTTCAAAACCTGTAGGTTTGTCTGACATAGTGACCAATTAAGATGGAAAAATGGACAAACAAAATCAGAGCTAAGTACTACAAACAATGGTAAAAAGAATACACTGACAAAAAAGTGTATGTAATGGCAAAAAATACCAGTAATAGTGAAAAAGCAAGTATTAGCTGCTAACTAATAAGGTGAAAATATAAACGCAAGAAGAAAAGTTTTTGGTAAGGGGAGGACAAACTTCAAGGAAAATTGTGTAATGACAGTATACTGTCAAAGTAGCAAAAAGTGTAGAGAATTTGATAAAAAGTACTGATGCAGTTAGCTGAGGTGAGCCTGAGCCAACAAATAGCATCCATACTCAGCAAGTGGCAAATGAGATCTGGTGTAATGTTGGGGACTGGAGGGGATTATGGGTAAAGGGAGGAGCCTGAACCACAGATCCTAAGTCTGGAAAAAGCAGATGAAGTTTTAGCCCAGGTCAAATCCAGAACGCTTCATTTGAGGAATGGATGGAAACAGACAACACAGATCTGTCATTATGGTAAGTACATAACGCCTGATCTGATGCTATTTTCTTTCATTCATTAAGCTGTGGGTCTCTGTTCCAACCCTTGGAGAACTGACTTAGCTATCAACCACTGGCTTGAGATTCGAAGCTTGAGCTCCTCCTCCCTACCCATACTGCTACTTTCCCCCAGAGTACCTCGCATCTCATTTGCTGCTGATCGAACAAGCAGCAAGGTTTTGATGCTCTTGAGCTCCTCCAAACTTTCTGCATTTCACAGTGAGTTAACTCTCTTCTTTATCCTTTTTTTTACTTTTATCTTCTGCTTCCCTACCTTATTTAGTTTTTGTAGTGTAAGTTTTATGAATAGTACTCTGGTTTCTCTGTTTGCTACAACTGTTTCCCTCAGTTTTTCCTGTCTTGTCTGAAGGTAAGTTGGACAGGGCCAAAAAGACCTTCGGTTTCAAGATGTGCACTTTCTGTGGGCACAACATTCCCTTATCTGATCCCCGCAGGGGGTTGCATCTGTTTGGGACCCGCACATTTAGATGGTGCTGGTTCAGTTTGTGAGGGTTTTCACCCGTGGGCTTCGGCAGATCATCGAAATAAGAAGACTCTCAAGGGGTTACTGCCCTCTTCATCTCCTCTTACTGATGTTCTTAGTGTTTCACTGTTGCAGTCATCACATTTGGGTTATCCCTGCCAGGGTAGCAGTCGGCTGGCCCGAATACCAGAGACTTAGTATTTCTGTGTCAGTTGAGGACTGACGTTAGGTCGTCAGTGGTATAAAGGAAGGCAGCTGATGCCATTACATCAGTCTTTCTTGCCATGGAGCCCGAAGTGCAAGCAGTTCGCACGAGTGCCGGTCGGCCACTACCTGAGTTTTCGTTTCCGAATTGAAGTTGAAGTTTTCTATAGCTAAGTACCCCGTTGGGGATACTTTTTTCTTGCACTAACCAATGTCAGAAAAAGTTAATTATCTCGCCTGTGGAAAGCAAATAGCACACCAAGACTACCACTCTTACTGCGTCACTTGTCTAGACCCAGACAACGACGTCCCCTATTGTCACTTTTGTGCTTTGTTCAACGTCAAAACTATCTGTCGGGTCCTTTTTGTAGCCAGACATTTTTGCTTATAGTAGTCTTAATTCCGATATGGCTTCAGTAAGCCATACGGCAACAGATCATCTGAAAAATTATCAAGATGAAGACAGAGTTGGACCGCACAGGTCCAAACCTTCCGACCCCTGATGCTCGCTTCAGTTGATTCTCAGGCCGCTACCGAGACCCTTTTGGAGCCCGGTATGCCGCAAAACTCTTTAAGGATTTTGCAGTCTCTTCCTTGGATGGGTCCGGAGTCACTGAGCAGGCACCAGCTTCTGAAGTAGTCCTTCGCACCACAGAATCTCAACACAAACAGACGTCTTGTTTCATGACTACTGTTCTTTTGAAAATCGAGTTCCTTAGGCCCATGGTTCGAACCACACCCAAGAAACAGACTACCCACTCTCAGGCGCCTGCTACCTTGCTTCAGTCTCAATGCTTAAAATGGCAGAAGACCTTATTGTGTTGATCAGGGGAAGCCAAGCTACCCCCTCAAAAAGGAAAAGAGATACGTCTCCAGTAGTTTTGTCTGAACAAGTCAGATGAATCTGATGCATCTGATTATCAAGACATGCAGCCCCTTTCCACTTACGAGGATTCTGATGCAGAGGAATCCATCCCTTCAGCCTCTCCCCCTGTGGATTTTCTCCTTTGGGGAAACCCTGCATACTTTAAGGGAGCATTTCCAAAGGGCGAGTCAGGTCTACCCTCAGTCTAAAGAGAGACTCAAGGAATTCCTAGATCTTTCGCAATACAGACCCTTAGCCATCCCCCCAGTCCTGGATGTGGTGGATGATGGTTTCCTTGAATCCAACTTGACTCCTGACGCCCTACCTCTTGCTCCCAGAAAACCTGACTGGTACTGCAGAGTCCCTGACTCGCACAAATATATTTTTAAAAATCCAACAGCTGACCCTGAGGTCATTTCTCAAGGACCAAAAGGGATTAAAGCAACCTCTGCTAAGAATCCCACCCCCCAGACAGGAATTCCAAAGCATTGGACAGATGGGGTAAAAAATTATACACCTCAGCTACTCCTGCTATCAGGGCACTAAATTGTCAGTTCCATATGCTTAAATATGAGCAGCATATCTTGGAACTCCTTAAACATAAAATGTCCTCCTTTCCTGCTTGGGCAGAATCTAAAGATTTACAAGACTTAATGCATTCTGCAAGTCAAGTAACTAAACACAGTTTGTGGTTGTGATGCCCTAGAAGCTTCTTGCAGGGCAGCAGTCACTGGATCTGTCATTAGAAGATGTGCATGGCTTAAGAACAACCCCTGCTAGACCGTGTCAAATCTGAATTGTTGGATGCACCCTTGCACAAAGATAACTTATTTGGCACTAAGGCAAAAGAGGTCTTAAAGATGGCAGAAAAAGCAAAATCTGTGCAAACAGATTTCTTACAAGTCCAGCCCCCTAGGTTCAGCAGGCATTTTCCCTCCAAGCACTGGTACTTTCCTGCTCCCAGTAAACAGGCCCAGCCTAGGCACTGTGGAAATGGACCCCCCCAGACATCAGCCCCAGGGAATGCATAGATCTAAGCAGTGGACCATCTCCACTTCAAAACCAGGGAGTTCTAAGCCATCCCTTATTTATGGTAAGAACTCACAATGACTCACCTCATCCCGACCTCCCCTCTGCCCACTTTCACATACCCTAGGAGGAAAACTCTCCTTTCACTCAAGCACCTGGGCCACCATTACCAAGGACCAGTGGGTTCTGAATATTGTGTCGCAGGGATACAAATTCTCCTTCCACACCCTTCCAACCACAAAAGGGTTCCCAGATCTACTGCCAAATCAGTGGGCAGAGGCTCAAAAGCAAATCCATTCCCTGCTCTCTTTGAGGGCAATAAAGCATGATCCTGCAGAACAGGCCAAGGCTTCTACTACAGACTTTTTCTGGTGCCCAGAAAAGAGGGCACTTGGCGCCCCATCCTCAATTTATCCATTCTAATCACCTTCCTGGTGATACCAAAATTCAAGTGCTCACCCTCCAGCAGCTGCTACCCATGCTCTCCAGGTACGCTTGGCTAGCCACCCTGGATCTAAGAGGCCTACCTCCATATTCCTGTCAGGGCATCATACAGAAAATATCTCCGCTTCAGGGCAGGATGTCAAAACTTTCAGTTCTCTGTGCTTCCCTTTGGGTTATATACTACTCCCAGAGTTTTCACAAAATGCCTGGCTCCAACCATTGCCTTTTGCACACACACAAATACTCAAATTTACCCATACTTAGACGACTGCCTTATTCAGGCAAACAGCCAGGAAAAGCTGCTCATACACCTGGCCTTTATAAAGAGCCTACTAACCTCCCTAGGGTACACAATCAATGAAAAGAAATCAAAACAGGTGCCTACCCAAAGGATAATCTTCCTGGGAGGAAGTCTGGACACAGCATCCCAGATGGCATACCTTACACCAGGGAAACAAATTTTCCTGTCCACCTACTTCTCTCAACTGGCCACCAGTCCCCAGCTTTCTGCAAGGAAAATCCTGCAAGCTCTGGGGTTCATGGCATTTTGCATACTCCTCATTCCATATGCCAGACTGCATATGAGGAAACTTCAGTGGTACCTAAAGAGCCTTCGGTGTCAATACTCTCAAGACCTGGAAACTCTTCTACCCATTATTCCTTGCCTGAGAAAGGAATTTCTTTGATGGGCAACAGCCTGCTCCCACAACCAGGGACTGCCTTTCTCCCCACACCCCGCCTCCCAGACCCCCACCACAGATGCTTCAGACTACGCTTGGGGTGCACACCTGGACGGCAGGTGCATACAGGGTGAATGGAACCCACAACAAATCCCCCTGCACATCAGTCAAAAAGAGATGATGGCTTTGCAGCACACCTTGATAGCTTTCGAACCCCTTCTCTCTCCAGGGGTTCTCCTGATCAAAACAGACAACACCGCTGTAATGTGGTACATCATCAAGCAGGGAGGGACTCACTCCTACCCTCTATGCAGGCTGGCCATGACCCCTTGGCTCACAGCCTCTTCCATGCAACTACACCTGTTAGCACAATCCCTACCAGGCTCTCTCAACCCCCTGGCAGACCAATTAAGCAGAAAGCTTTTGGATCCACACGAGTGTCAGCTCAACAGAAATACTTTCTTCCTAATAACTCAGAAATGGGGAATCCCGAAGGTTGATCAGTTTGCCTCCCACACCAACCATCAGCTCAGCAAATTCTTTACCAGGGAGCATCACTGCATGGCTTAGAAGGTGGATGCCCTATCCTTCCCCTGTGTCAACCTCACGGTCTGTGCCTTTCATCCCCAGGTTACTGCTCAAAATAAGCGATGAAAATCCAAGGACCATTCTAATAGCTCCAGACAGGCCCCGACAGCACTGTTACCCCTTGCTGCGTAGCCTGTCCCCGCTTGCTTCTATGGCATCTTCCTCAGATTCCAAACTTCCTGACGCTGTGGGAAGGGGAATTCCTGCATCCCCCATTGCAGACACTCAATTTGGCAGCTTGGCTTATTCCCTAATCCCAGACCAGTCTGTCATCCTCAATAAACAGGTTATGGATGTTATCCGTGAGGCCAGACGCCCTAGCACCAGAAAGTCTTATGCAGGATTCATGCCTCTATTTCCACTCATTTTCCCCCTGAGCAGCCCTTTTTCCCACACCCTTAGATCAAACAGTTCCTCAGAGGGGCTAGCAACTTGAGAAACCCCCCCCCCCCCCGAAGGGCACCAACACCAGCTTGGGACCTTAACTTTGTTTTGGAAAAGCTTACCTTACCTCCTTTCAAACCAGCTTCTTCTGCAGAGCTAAAATGTCTTTTCTGGAAGACCGCCTTCCTTCTGGCCATCCCTTCAGCCAGAAGAGTCTCTGTGCTGCAAGCAATCATGGCTGTGGAACCCTTCATCGTCTTCCATGCAGACAGGGTGTCCCACAGAACTAACCCATCCTTCATGCCCAAGGTGGTGTCCAGTGTGGCTCTCAACCAATCCATTCATTTGCCCACATTCTTTACTAATCCCCAAAACAAGGGGGAAAAGATTTTGTACACTCTAGATGTGCACAGACTGGTCTGATACTATCTAGACAGGACTAAACCCTTCAGAAAGGCTGATCAATTGCTCTTTAGCTTTGCTACAGGGGCAAAAGGCAAAGTTATCTCCAAGCATACCATTTCCAGATGGATAGCCCAATGCATCCATTTCTGCTACAATGGTAAGCCTTCCCCGAGGGGGTCAATACACACTCCACCAGAGCAGCCTCCACCTCTGCTGCTTTCCTCTGAGGAGTCCCAACCAGGAACATCCTGGAGGTTGCCACCTGGACATCTATCCACACTTATACAATGCATTACCACCTCCCTCTCTTCTCCAATTCCAGAGCAGGGTTTGCCTCTGCATTCTTGCAGGGCAGCCTAACCAGCCCCTAGCTTCTTTGACTGCCTCCACCCATTTCCTCAGCTTTGGGAATGTACCCAAATGTGATGACTGCAACATTGAAACACTAAGAACATAGCACAGTTGTGTACACTTACCATAAATGTAGATGTTCCACTGTATTCACTGTTGCATTCCTGGTTTCCCTCCCTCCATCCCCCTTTATTCTCTTTCTCCTTTTGTTACCCTTCTTCCTTGTTCTCCTTTCCTTACAAGGGACATTTTGGTATTTATTTTCCACTGGTGGGGTACTTCCAGCAGAACCGGACCTCCTACTTTGGGGGCTCCTGACAGGTTAGGGCAAGAAAAACTTTTGTAATGGTGTCTGCTGACTTCCTTTATACCACTGACTACCTAACGTCAGTCCTCAAGCGACAGCAACCGACGTAGAAATACTAAGTCTCTGGTATTTGGGCCGGCCGAGGGCTACCCTGGCAAGGATAACCCAAATGTGAAGACTGCAACAGTGAATACACTCTAACATCTACATTTATGGTAAGTGTACACTGTACTTTCTACTTCAGGGGGTTAGACCCCCTTTAGAAAACAGAGGGCTCAGTAAACAAGCGATGTTCATCGTGTTACACTGCTGCAGTCATTACACTTGGGTTATCCTGCCATCAGGCGGTTCCCCAGTCGGCCTGAGTTCCAAAGTTATGGTCCGGCATCGGTTGCTGTTGCCTCCTCCCTGACGTTAGTGCAACAGGAGTATATAAGATGCAGCCAACGCCATTTTATTCCGTCTTTCTTGCCACACGGTGCCCGAAGCAAAAGCAGTTCGCAAGTGCCGGTCAGCCGACTCCTGAGATTTTCATTCCGAATCCAGAACCGAAGTCTTCTGCAAAGCTAAGTACCCCGTTGGGGAAACTTTTTCTTGCCTCAGACTGATGTCCGTAAAAGTTAATAACTGTACTTCTTGTGGGAAGCAAATACCTCATAAAGATTTTCATTCCTGTTGTACCCCATGCCTAGGCCCAGACCACAACGTCACTGGTTGTCGGTTTTGTGCTAGGTTTAACAAGCGCACTATTAAACGTCGGTTCGATTTTGCCCGACATTATTTTGGCAGAAAATTTAATTACACCATGCCGTCGGAACTTCCGATGACCGGAATACATAAAAAGCGCAAAGAAAAGGACAGGCATCCGAGGCCCAAACCTGACGACGAAGCCTCTTCTAGGCCGGTCACCGGTTTTCAACGAGGCACCTTTGCAGCCCCTGACGACCGCTTCTGCAGAACCACAGGCCACCTCGGACTCCCACATGGAGATGGCTGGGCCTTCAGATGCACAAGTTTTTCAGCCTACCGAGGCCAACCCTTCAGAGGGATCCGGAGTATTTGAGCAACTCGAAGTTTCAGAGGGTGTTTTCAGACCTACTCAGTTAACCAATAAACCCCTTGCTTAAGTCTAAGCCTCCTTTAAAAACAAAAGAACAAATGCAGCATTCTCCAGGACAGGCCTCCATGCCTAAGAAACAAATGTTCAAAATGGCCGAAGACCTAATCACTCTGATCAGGGGGTCCCACCCCCCCCACCCCCCTTCTGATAAAAGGCCCAGACAGGATGCAGACTATGACTCATCCGACCAGGTGTCCATTTCTTCAGATTTCATCCTCAAACCTAGGATATTCTTTACCCCTTTATGAGGACTCTGATGCTGAGAAATCAATTCCATCAGCCTCTCCACCTGAGGACTACTCCTTTGGGGAAACCTTAAATACCATGAGGAAGCATTTCCATTGGGAAGGCCAGGATTACTCTGAATCCAAGAAAAGGCTCGGAGACTTCCTTTTATTACCTCAACACAGACCCCTTGCTGTTCCGCCAGTGTTAGACATTGTGGATGATGTGTATACTGAATCCAGCTTAAATCCTGACTCCTTACCTCCAGCCCCAGTTAAACCTGGCAGATACTACAGAGTCCCTGACACGCACAAATTTCTGTATAAAAGCCCTGTTGCTGACCCTGAAACTATTTCTCAGGGACCCAAAGGGATTAAGGCCTCATCAGCAAAAAACCCAGTTCCCTCTGACAGAGATTCCAGAGGTAAAAGAAAGAAGGTATATACGTCTGCAACTTTAGCAATGAGAGCCTTGAATTGCCAGTTTCACATGCTAAAATATCAACAATTTTTGATGTCTCAGTTGAAACAATAGAGGCTTCCAGATTCAGATCCTCCTAACTTAAAAGAAATGCAGGATTTATTGTATGCTGCTGAACAAGTGGGAAAACATACTTTGCAATGTGGGTTTGACTCCTTAGAGGCCTCTTGTAGAGCAGCAGTTACAGGCTCTGTCATTAGAAGGCATGCTTGGTTAAAAGAACATACGTTACCAGATCATGTTAAGGTAAAATTATTGGATGCGCCTTTGCAGCGGGATGTGCTGTTTGGAGTTAAGGCAGAGGCGGTATTAAAGAAGATGGAGGATAAGGCAAAATCTATGCAAACGGTGAAATATTTCTTACAGGTTCAGCCTCCTCGTTTTAGCAGAAATTGGCCAACAGAGAATTGGTCCTTTCCAGTGACAGACCTCAAAGGGGCAGATACAGACATCCAGGAGGTAGAGGTCAGACACAAGGGCCTTACAGGCCTCGACAGTGGGGCACACCAGGCCAGAAAGAAGAAGACAGACCTCAATCTTATAAAAAACAGAATCAGTGACTTTCCACTACAGCTGCCAAACAGATGTTCATTGTGTTACACTGCTGCTGTCATCACACTTGGGTTATCCTGCCGTCAGGCGGTCCCACAGCCAGAGTTCCAAAGTCTTGGTCAGGCGTTGGTTGCTGTCGCTTCTTCCCTGACGTCCGTGCGCCAGGGGTATATAAGAGGCATCCGACGCCATTTTCTCCAGTCTTTCTTGCCGCGTGGTGCCCGAAGCAGAAGCAGTTCGCAAGTGCCGGTCGGCCGACTCCTGAGATTTTCAAATCGAATTTCAGACCAAAGTCTTCAGTAAAGCTAAGTACCCCATTGGGGAACCTTTTCTTGCCTCAGTCCGATGTCAGAAAAAGTTAACAATTGCATTTCTTGTGGGAAGCAAATACCTCATAAAGACTTTCTTTCTTATTGTATTCCTTGCCTAGGCCCAGACCACGACGTCACAGGTAGTCAGTTTTGTGCTAGATTTAACAAACGAACTATTAAACGTCGGTTTGATTTCGCCCGACATTATTTTGGCAGGAAATTTAATTATACCATGCCGTCGGAGCAACAGACGATCGGAATGCATAAAAAATGCAAAGATAAGGACAGGCAGCCGAGATCCAAACCAGACTCCAAGGCCTCTGCTAGGCCAGTCGCTGGTTCTCCGGTTTTCAGTGAGGTGCCTACGCAGCCCCTGACGACTGCTGATTTAGAACTCCAGGCGGCCTCCGATTCCCAAGTGGAGATTGCTAGGCCTCCACAACCTTTATCTTTAGGCCCTTCCGACTCCATGGCTGAAGGAGATTCCAGTGCAGTTGAAACGCCTTCAGTTGCAGAAGGTGTCTTCAGACCGACTACACTCACTATTAAATCCTATGCAAAGCTGAAAACTCCTTTAAAAGCAAAGAAGACTGTACAGCAGTCTCCAGTACAAGGCCCCATGCTTAAGAAACAGATGCTTAAGATGGCTGAAGATTTAATTACCCTAATCAGGGGTTCCCATCCCCCTCCTGATAAAAGGCCTAGACAGGAGGAGAACTACGCTTCCTCTGACCAGGTTTCAATTTCCTCAGATTCTTCTGAGTAACAGGAATACTCTTTTTCCCCCTTATGAAGACACTGATGCTGAAGAGTCTATTCCTTCAGCATCTCCCCCAGAAGACTACTCTTTTGGGGAAACTTTATGTACCTTGAGGAAACATTTCCACTGGGAAGGCCAGGATTACTTTGATTCTAAGAAAAGGCTCCGAGAGTTCCTTTTACTACCCCAGCACAGACCACTTCCTATTCCACCAGTGTTAGACATTGTGGATGATGTTTATTCAGAATCTAGCCTTAACCCATATTCACTACCTCCTGCACCAGCCAAACTAGACAGACTACAGAGTTCCCTGACTCTCACAAATTCCTATATAAAAGCCCTGTTGCTGTCCCAGAAACCATTTCCCAGGGTCCCAACGGGGTTAAGGCCTCTATTGCTAAAAATACTGTACCCTTTGAAAGGGATTCTAGAGCGCTAGACAGATGGGGAAAGAAAGTATATACCTCAGCTACTCTAGCTATGAGGGCCTTAAATTGCCAGTTTCACATGCTGAAATATCAACAATATTTGATGTCTCAATTAAAACAAAAAATGATCACACATACAGAGCAGCCTGATTATAAGGAAATGCAAGATTTGTTGCATGCAGCTGAACAAGTGGGAAAACATACTTTGCAATGTGGATTTGATTCATTGGAAGCTTCTTGTAGCGCAACAGTGACAGGGTCTGTCATACGTAGGCATGCTTGGTTAAAAGAACAAACTTTACCTGATCATGTTAAAGCAAAGTTATTGGATGCACCTTTACAGCAGGATATTTTATTTGGTGTAAAGCAGAAGAGGTTTTAAAGAAAATGGAGAATAAGGCTAAATCTATGCAGACGGTCAAGGATTTTTTTACAGGTTCAATCCCCTTGTTTCAGCAGAAATTGGCCAACAAAAAACTGGTCCTTTCCAGCTTCTGACAGACCACAGAGGGGCAAATACAAATGCCCAAGGGGCAGAGGTCAGTCACATGGCTTACAAGCCACGACAATGGGGTGCCACAACCCAGAAAGGAGAAGACAGGTCTCAAACTATCAGAAGACAAACACAATGACTTACCCCTCAGACTGCCAAGCAAATCCCTCTTGGCAGCTCCCTTGGGAGGAAAACTAGCACTTTTTGCAGACGGCTGGCACATCGTCACAAAAGACAAATGGGTCCTAAATATTGTATCTCAAGGATACAGATTCCACTTTCACGCTTTACCAAGGATAAAAGGAATGCCAAACCTGCCACCAAATCAATGGGCAGAGGCTCAAAAACAAATTACAGCTCTCATGGACATGAGAGCCATTCTACAGGTTCCTACACAGGAGCAAGGACAATGATTTTACTCAAGACTCTTTCTAGTTCCCCTAAAGGACAAAGCCTGGAGACCCATTCTGGACCTCTCAATTCTAAACACATATGTGGAAGTACCCAAATTCAAGATGCTAACACTACAGCAACTTCTTCCCATGCTGGGCAAGAAGGCTTGGCTAGTAACATTGGACCTAAAGGAGGCATACCTGCATGTCCCTATCAGACAAAATTGCAGAGGATACCTCCGATTTATAGCAGGTTCAACCCATTACCAATTCTCTGCACTGCCCTTTGGGTTGTCTGCTGCGCCCAGGGTCTTCACAAAATGCCTGGCACCAGTAATTGCATGCTGCAGACAGAGGAATTCAAATATATCCATACCTGGATGATTGCCTTATTCAAGCAGAAAGCAAGGACATTCTTTTAAACCATCTGGCATTTGTCAAAAACCTATTAAGTTGCCTAGGGTACACAGTAAACGAAAAGAAGTCAAAACTTGTGTCCTCACAAGACATGATATTCCTGGGTGCCAGCTTAAATACAACGGCCCAGATGGCTTATCTCATGCCAGACAAGCAAGGGCAACTGACTCAATACTTCAAAATGATGGCAACAAAGACCCAACTCCCTCCTGGGTGCCAGCTTGAACACAGTGGCCCAGATGGCTTATCTCACGCCAGACGAGCAAGGACAACTGGCTCAATATTTTCAGTTAATGGCAACAAAGACCCAACTCCCTGCAAGAAAAATTCTGCAGGCCTTGGGCTACATGGCATCTTGCATACTACTAATTCCATATGCCAGACTGTATATGAGGAAACTACAATGGTACCTAAAGAGCGTATGGTCTCAACACTGTCAAAGTTTGGAAACAGTTATACCAGTAATTCCTTGCCTACAACAGGAGTTTTGATGGTGGGCACAAGCTTGTCACCTCAACAAGTGATAGCCTTTCACTCAACCCACAGCCAGGCAAACACTGACAACAGATGCATCGGATTACGCCTGGGGAGCACACATGGCAGGAAAATGTATCCAGGGCGAGTGGCCCACAGAGCAAAGACATCTCCACATCAATCAAAAAGAGATGCTAGCTGTACAAAATGCTATTCTAGCTTTGAAGGACCTACTGCATCCAGGACATTTACTACTAAAGACAGGCAACACCACAGTTATGTGGTACATAAGCAAGGGGGCACACACTCCTACACCCTCTGCAGACAAGCCATGGCCTTGTGGAACACAGCTCTAAACTACCAAGTTCATCTGCAAGCACAATTCCTGCCAGGAGAGAAAAACACACTGGCAGATGACCTAAGCAGAAACATTATGGACCCACACGAATGGAAACTGAATCCACAAATATTCAGAATGATAACACAAAAATGGGGGAGCCCGGATATAGATCTGTTTGCTTCCCCAAAGAACTGCCAATTACCGAAATTCTGCACAAGGAGCTACCATCCACAAGCATGGAAAGCGGATGCCCTTCATTCAGCTGGAAAAAACTACAAGTATACGCTTTTTCTCCTTTACCTCTCCTCCCAAAGGTACTCATAAAAGCCAGGCAGGAAGAGTCAAAGATGATACTGATTGCACCGGACTGGCCACGCCAGCACTGGTACTCAATCTTAAAGAACTTAGCACAAGAACCACCCTGGATTTTGCCTCAAATCCCAGAGTTGATGACACAGCACAACAGTCTGATACTTCACAGCCAGCTGAAGACCTTAAACCTAGCTGCATGGCAAATTCCGTAGTCAAGCAAGCAATGCCTCTCTCCAAAGCTGTTATGGATGTCATTCTGGAGGCCAGATGGCCTAGCACCAGGAAAGCATACTCTGAGAAATGGAAGAGATTCTGTGCCTGGAACCAAGCGCACAGCCTTGACCCTCTCGTCCCAAACATTCCTCAGATACTGCAATACTTAACTGAGATGCTGGACAAGGGCCTCTCTTTTTCATCCATCAAGATCCACACCTCAGCTATCTCTGCTCATTACAACACGGATCCACCAATTTTTTCTAATCCTCTGCTCAAACAATACCTCAGAGGGGCAAAAAACATAAGACCGCCCTGTAGAGCACCTACACCAACTTGGGACCTCAACTTTGTTTTGGAAAAATTAACTCTACCTCCTTTTGAGCCAGCTAACCACAGCAGAAATAAAATACATCTCTTGGAAAACTGCTCTGCTACTGGCAGTTACATCAGCACAAAAAGTTTCAGAATTACAGGCACTAATGGCAGTGGAACCTTTCCTCATCTTCCACTAGGACAGGGTGTCTTTAAGAACTAGCCCTACGTTTATGCCAAAGGTGGTATCAAGTGTGGCTCTGAACCAAACTATTAACTTGCCAACTTTTTATCCAAGACCACAGATCAAAGGGGAGAAATTGCTACATTCTTTGGGCATTCACAGAGAGTTACGCTTCTACTTGGACAAAACCAAAGCTTTCAGAAAATCTGAGCAGTTATTGGTAGCATACACTGCAGGAGCACAGGGAAAAGCCATTTCAAAGCAGACTATTTCAAAATGGATAGGACACTGTATACGTTTCTGCTATACCCACCATGGGAAACCTGTACCTAGAAGCATTAGATCTCACTCCACCAGGGCAATAGCCACTTCAACTGCCTACTTCAGAGGAGTACCTACCAAGGATATTTTGGAAGCAGTAACATGGAGTTCTGTGCATACCTTCACCAAATATTACCATTTGCCTTTATACTCCAAATCCAGAGCTGGCTTCACCACTGCTGTACTGCAGGGCCTTATAGCCACCCCTAATGCCTTATAGATCCAGCCTCACTACCTTAGCTTTGGGATTCCACCCAAGTGTAATGAGTGCAGCAGTGTAACACGATGAACATAGTACAGGTTTGTACCTGCCATAAATGTAGATGTTCGACTGTTGACACTGCTGCAGTCCATATTACCTTCCCTCCTTCCCCTCTAACTTACTGGCATTTACCTAGGACATCTACCATTTTTACCTATGCGGAGTAACCTAAAAATGGTTGTTTGCTTTTCTTTTGTATTGTTTACTAGCAATTTGAATTGCCTACCTATTTGGGGGCACCTGACATCTGGGGCAAGAAAAAGTGAAGAAAATGGCGTTGGCTGCATCTTATATACCCCTGTCGCACTGATGTCAGGGAGGAGGCGAGAGCAACTGACGCCGGACCAAGACTTTGGAACTCTGGCCGACTGCGGGACCGCCTGACGGCAGGATAACCCAAGTGTAATGACTGCAGCAGTGTCAACACTTGAACATCTACATTTATGGTAGGTACAAAACTGTACTTTTGCTTCCCCCCCCTAAACAACAAGCAACTTTGCCCTGACCCCCCCTCCCCCCTCAGGGAGAATCAATGAGGTATGCTCTGATGCATGATTGGCCCCCGGGTCTGCTGTATGCCTTTCCCCTGATCTCGATATTCTGTCAGGAAGCTCAAAGGTTGAGAAGCAACGTGATCCTCATTGCCCCTTATTGGCCCCGTCAAGTCTGGTTCCCTTTCCCATTGGCTTCATCAGATTCACAGCTCGTGGATCCTAGATCAATCCCAAGGTGTATCTCACCCTCCGGGACTAGTTCACCCCAACATCCACAGCCTGAAGCTCACAGCTTGGTTTCTCCACTTCCAAGGATTGCCAGACTACCTGAAATTTTATCTCCTGTTCATGAGATTCTTCTGGCTTCACACACCTTCAACCAGGAAGATTTATTTTAGTAAGTGGGCTAGGTTCTCTACATGGGCTAAAGATCATAACATAGACCCCTACTCCATGCCTATTCAGAAGAGTGTACAATACCTTACTTACCCCATTACATGCAGGAGCCTCAGCATCAACAATCACTGTGCATTTAGCAGCTAATAAACTTTCACAGTGGATTTGATAATGTTTCTGTCATGTCACACCTTCTGTGCAAAACCTTCTTGAAAGGAGTATTACATGTTAAACCTCCTGTCAAGCCCCCTGTAGAAACTTGAGACTTGACTTTGGTGCTTCAGTCGTTAACAAGCCCTCCTTTTGAGCCTTCTAATCCATGTGATATGAAATTTTTGTCTTGGAAGATTCTACTTCTAGTAGCCCTTACCTCAGCGAGAACAGTATCTGAGTTGTAGGCCTTGAGTGTCAGGAGACCTTACTTGATTTTTCATAGGGAAAGTGTCCCTGTGTACTGACCCTCCTTTTTGCCCAAGGTCATTTCTGGGGTTTCAATTAACCACTCTATTGGCCTGACAGTTTTCTTCCCTCAGCATTCAAATAGAGGGGAATAACTTTTGCATACCCTTGATGTTCATAGGCAACTTCATTTTTACTTGGACAGAACTAAATCTTTCAGAAAAATGGATCAATTGTTTGTGGTCTTTGCAGGACCCAGATTGGGTAGGCCTGTCTCTAACATGACTCTTACCTTCTTGGCTTAGAAACACCATTACTTTTATTTACCATCAGAAGTGTCTTTATCTTCCAGAATAAAGGCTCATTCGACTAGATCGATGGCTACTTCATTGGCTTTTCATTACAGAGCCTCTATGGATAATATCTGAGCAGCAGCCTTTTGGACAAGGCCCTCGTACCTTTATCACTCATTACAAATTGGATTTGGCCTCCAGAAGATGAGCATCTGTTGGTTCTGTGGTGCTCAGGAATATCCTTCCTTAGGGCCACCCAGGACTCAAGTAGCTGGGGGACTTGGTCCTAACAGTAAAGCATCAATAAAGATTTACAACATCAGATAAAGAAGTCATGTCTTACCATAACATTCCATCTGTTTTGTAGATCTTTCTTCATTCATTACTTCCTGCCCTCCTTTCCCCTTCTTGGACTCTGGTGAACTTTAGGATTTCCTTAATTAAGGTATTTGCTCAGACAGAGCCTCCTACTGACTTTTATTATTTCTACACTATAGGGGCAGGCAAACTTGATCTGAAGAGACTGAGGGGCATTATGGGTAGGACTTAACTGAAAGTTTTTGGCTGGCGCGAGCTTGGTAACGCCCATGTCTGTTCCGAGGACGGAACCAAAGTCCTAACAGTAATGAATGAATAAAGATCTACAGCACAAATGGAACGTTATGGTAAGACATAACTTATTTTTTTCACAAGTAAGCTTTGTCAGACCTACCTGTTAATCAAATGTGCAGGTAAACTTACACTCAGTTGAAAAGTTATTAAATTGAGGTTTCTAAATTATGACAAAGCTTATAATAACATAAACCCAGGGAATGTTATCCAGGGTTGAATAATAGGGCTGGACTATTTGGTGCCAGAATCTTAAAACATTTAAAAAAATCTTAAATTATGAAACCGGTGTTGTGCCTTCTCATGCCCTTTAATGCTTTGTCTGGTAGATGACCAGAGGATGTTCGGCGGAGGCCACTTGAAAACCATATTTCAATTCGAGTAATGCTAAAGCTACTGGGAAGCATGTCAGTAGTCTCCAGAAATTTATGTAAATGGGGTAAAAACCCCAGGGGCGCAAATGTAAGATATATCAAGAGTGGAACAAGCAGAACATTAACCTTTGGACAGTAAGCATAAATAGCAGCAGTAGATTAGAGAAAACATTTGCGTTAGGAACGTAAGCACCGTTTGTTGTAAGCACAATGATTCAGTTTTCTTAAGTTCAGTACACTGTTGGAGAGATTATGGTGTTGAGTCCTGGTGGTTTGCCTGCATTAAGTTGGATCTGCCATTCCAGTTCCTTTTTCTTCAGAATGTCGTTGGTGGAGCCTCGTAGTGTTCTCTTTTTGACCATATCTGTGATAATGGAACCTGAAGGAGTCATGCCCAGTCTTTTCATTGCCATGCCTTGCCAATGCATTATTGCAGTTGCAGTATTGTCTGTCATGTAGGCGCTGACCAATCCTTGTTTTCAGCTTGTTCAAAGTTTTACCTGTATAAAATGCAGCACATTTTGAACATTCTGCTCTGTAAACTTAGACGCTCATGTCAGTTCCCTCTGTTTGCTGAAAAAGAATTTCTTTGTGCTTGGGCAATTGAACTTAGCGGCATTGCTCAGCAACTTACAGTAGCCACACTTCTGTTTTCTCTACATGTAGGTCCCAGGTCTGTTCCAAGGTAATGGGTCCCATTCCCTGCTTGCCATCTCCAGGAAATCTCTCCCGATTCCTATTTCTCCTGATACTGAAATTCGGCATATAGTGGAGGAATGAGCTTGATGGCAGGGTTGTGCCTGATAATACTCCAGTTGTCCCTAATAATGCCTCTAAAGGTTTGGAAATCTGTGGAGTAGATGAGCACCATTGAGAGCTTCTCGTGGTCGTCCTTGTGTTGACTGATCTTCTTTCTTTGAGTTCAGTGTAGTCCGAGTTGTTTTGTCTTTTATGATGGGGTCAAAGATCGAATTAATGAACTTTTCGCTGTACCCGGTTTCCAAAACGTCCCTCTCCGCAGTAGCTCTAGCTCTAGTTTAATAATTTTTTAAGATGTTTAAGATTCTGACACCAAATAGTCAGGTCCTGTTATTCGACCCTGGATAACGTTCCCTAGGTTAATGTTAATGTAAGTTTGGTCGTAATTTAGAAACCTCAGTTTAATTTTCAACTGAGTGTTAGTTTACCTGCACATTTAATTAATAGGTAGGTCTGACGAAGCTTACTTGCGAAAGCACTGCTTATAACATGGCCAGTCTCCTCCCATAGGTCCATCTCTATGCAAAATGAATGAAACGCTGTTGGCCAATGAGAATAGAGAGTTTGCACCCGTGTCTGCATAAATGAATGCAACTCTGTCAACCAGTGAAAATAGTGCGTCTGATGTTAATCTTCATTCATTCGTGATGGGTGGGTCTCTCTTCCTTCTTCGGAAGCGACTCGGCCAATTCAACATGCTTGTGCCAGCCAAAATCTTTCCAGCTAAGATTACGTATAGTGCCCCTTTCCTCATCTCCTCAGATCTTGTTTGCTAAATAGAGTTTCAAGAAGCGTCAGGCCAGCTCTCAAGCTAACGGTTTTGTTTTTCTCTTAATTTTTGCAAATTTACTCAATTTATATAATCCCCCTATATCTTAATTTTTTACAGTTGATGATAATTCCTTTTCTGTATGAGCAAATTTTTCCTTCCTTTTTACTGTGTTGGTATTTCTTCTTACCATCATTGGTACAGGCCCCTTCCCTTGCCTTTTGGTAATTTAAATACCATCGTTGGTATTCTCTTTCCCCTTCCCTTTACCGTTTGGATATACTTTGTATTTATCATTGTTGGTAAATTAAAAAAAAAAAGTCTTTCCTTTTCTATGTGCATGTGTGCACACCTAGTCGTGAAAGGATATTTCTTCTTGCTTGAGTACTCTTTAATTGTTGTCAACTAGATTTTTCATAATGGTTGACAAGAAGGGCACTACTGGTTTTAAACAGTGTGATATATGTGGCAGGAAGATGCCAAGCTCTGATGGGCATCTCTTCTGTGTCTGCTTGAGTACCACATTTGAAGGTTCAACCTCCGTGCGGACTTTGTAAGGGCTTTAGTGCTCGCACCTTAGCTGAACGCAAGAACAAATTAATCTTAGAGTCTTTTTGAAAAGCCCTTTCTCTGTGGCTTTATCTGAGGTAGGGGTCTCAACCCCTCCTAAAAAAGAGACTAAGAAAAGGAGCCATTCATTGCTATCATCTCCATAGTCCCGGGAATCAAAAACTAGTAAGGCCCAGGTTCATACAGAACCGAAACATGCCAAAATGACTTTGCCACCTACCTCAGCACTGGAGTCTAAAACTCTATCCATGGTGCAAACCTTAACTACAGAACAGACCACCACTACTATTCCCATGTTCCTGACCCCTTCCACGATACCACAGACCCTCTCAGCACCAACAATAGCCTCTCGCTTAAAGCTGGTCAACCCTCCCCCCCATCATCACACCCTTCTGGTCTTCCGACCATGGTGCCGAAGGTCGAGACACTGGCCAGAACCCAATATTCTGTTAGTTGACCCGTTTGTTGGACAACAGCTAAATCCATTCCTAGACTGGCCTGAATTTCCATTGTGGATGTCAACCCATTCCACCAGGAGCCTTTTGGAGCTCGATGTAGAGAGACTTGTGGATCAGCTCTTAGTGGCCAGAGGCATCTCAGCTCCATTTAGGACCTCCCTTCCACCCGGAGTCTAAAATTTTTCTCCACAGACTCCATCCTGTGTTCCTCCTTCATCCTCCCCATAGGTCTTGGAGCCCTTGATACCAACACCTATCCCAGTGCCAGCTTCTTTGGTTCTAATGATCTTACCGTGGTTCCAGAACCTACCCTGTCGACCACAGCTCAGTCAGAGCTAATCCACCCTCGAGTCCGTGATTGGTCTGTTGGTACCGTGACCCCTAGTATGTCACCGATTTTTTTTTTTTCTGTGGCGCCATCTGCGGTTCTGTTTGCTCTGGTGGCTCCTTTCCTGGAG
Source organism: Protopterus annectens (assembly GCF_019279795.1). Classification (NCBI taxonomy): domain Eukaryota; kingdom Metazoa; phylum Chordata; order Ceratodontiformes; family Protopteridae; genus Protopterus; species Protopterus annectens. Next base: position 728,613,020 of record NC_056747.1, read on the forward strand.
GTGGGGTCGTCTGAGCAGGGTCTGACTCCATTTCTGAGGTTGTCTTTCGCATTTCCGAGCTACTTATCCCTCTTCGGCCATCCTGCCTTCCAGGTTATTGAGAGGGCACTTCCCTCGGCAGGCTCGCAGTTGGCCCCTTTGGCGCCGGAATGTCACATACATGTCCTGTGGTTCACAGTGGACAATGTCCACTACACTGGGGCATCGGGCACAACAAGATACCCTTCTGCAGGGCAAGCTCTCCGGAGTCGTCCTCTGACCTTCCCCCTGAAGAGACACCTCGTTAGAGATCATGCAGTCGGAAGCACATTGATTCCCCTGAGGAATCTCTCGCCGAAAACGCAGATTACTATAAGGGGGAAGGGTCTCTATGATCACCCCCTGAAGTTGTCTCCTCTGGAGACGTACTGGAGATCCTGAAACAGAGGGGTGACTGGAAACGCACCAACCTTTCCTCTGAGGAATCTGTATTCTTGCAGGCTTTCTGTGCTCGACCATCTACTACTTGGGTGACCCCGCCTGCAGATTAGTTGGTCAGGCTCATTGTGCAGTGCGCCTGGAATGTCCCTGATACCATTGAGCATTTCCCCTCCAGAGGAACAGCCCATTGGTTCTAAGTCTTGGCAATAGATGCTATGTATGATGGTGGCAGCGGCCACAAGGAAAGAACTCTGATGAGAGTCCTGCTGTTCATCATCCAAACAGGGAGTCTCAGATGATGGACAGACTAGAGAAGCAGGTTTACACTTCAATGATCTTTGCCATATGGTCGTTGAACTGTTTGGCACATTTTACCCACCTCAAGAGAGAGCTGATCATGGAACTCTAAGGAATCTTAGCAGGAGTAATGTCTGAGGTACGTGGAAAGTTGCTTCACAGTTTGCCACCCTTGAATTCATATCTAACTTGTCCATGCGGTTGATTGCACATACAACTGAAGGGGCAGCCAGAGCAGTGAAGTGCAGGCTTTGAGATGTCATGGCTGGATGCGCTTGTGTGACTTTGCGGAACCTTTCAAGTCTTCCTTCATCAATGCTCCCATTGATGCTTCCTCTCTCTCGTCGCTCCAAAAGTTACAGACATGCTAGCCAGGTGTGAGAAAGACAGCAAGACCCTATCTGCTGTGTGCATACGTTTTTCCACTCCCCACCGATTCCACTCTAGGAGTCAGGAGTGGAAAGATGTGGTTCAGGATATTCCAAGGGGCTTTCCGTGACTCACGTAGTGAGTTTTACCCCTCGGGGCAGAGGGATGAACTCGGGATTGACAACCCCCCCCCCAGAGGCAGAGGGTTCCGTGTAACCAGGGGTCCAGAGTGTCTCTTTCTGGGCAGTCCTACCAGCGCTTCTGAAGAGCGGCTTGATTACTCGTCTCTGGAAGCAGTCAAGGGATGATTCTCTCTGCACCAATTAGCCTGCCATTCCATAATTACCAGAGGTTATCTCATTCCCTATGATCTTTACCCGAGGCTGCAAAGGAGAATCCCCAATGTTCCACCCATTGAGGGACGCAGCAGCACAAGAAATTTGAAAACTGCTCCAAAAAAGTGTCATCCAGACAGTCCCACCAGACCAGATAGAATCCGGATTTTACTCTAGATTCTTTTTAGTGCCAAGAAAGACGGGACTGGAGGCCAATTTTGGACCTCAGTATCCTAAACAAGTTCATCAGACAGCCTAATTCCGAATGGTCACGGTTCAGTCTGTCTTCCCATTTCTGGAAAAAGACTGGATGTGCTCGATAGATCTTTAGGATGTGTATTACCATATAAAAATGGACAAATGTTCCAGAAGGTATCTGCACTTGCAGCTGGCAGCCAATCACTACCAATTTCAAGCACTGTCCTTTGGTCTCTCCACACCCCCCAGAGTGTTCACCAAATGTATGGCAGTAGTAACAGCTCACTTGAGACCGCAAGGATTCTGGGTGTTTCTATGTCTAGACTATTTGATCCTTACTGCCCACACCAAGCATCTACTGTTCTCACCTTGCACTACACTCTACAGCTAGCGTGACTCTTGAGGATCTCAGTAAATGAAAAGAAGTCAAAACCAGTACCTACTCAAAGCCTAGAATTCATAGGAGCAGCATTCAACACAAGGTCTTGCCTGGTCGTCCTTCCTCTTCACAGGCTTCAGAGATAAGATCTCGACTCTTGAGTGATACTGTTTCAGGACAAAGTCCCAGCTCGTTCAGTCTTTGAACTGCAGGATTCAATAGCAACAACAATTACTATAGTTCCCCCAGCAAGACTTCATATGAGATTACTACAATGGCTCCTAGCGTCACAATGGTCCATATTGACACATCCCATGTCCTATCCAGTCCGCATAATGAACCATTGCAAAGCAAGATCTGAATTGGTGGATGAAGCCAGAAATGGAATGAAGTCGTCCCCTCTCACCCCAAGGCTGTAGTGACCATGGGACATGTCCCTGATGGGGTGGGGGAGCATTTTCAGAGAAAGATGGTCCAAGGCACTTGGTCTCCCTTAGAGGCCAATTTGCATGTCAGTGTCATAGAACTGAGGGCAGTGCTTCTGGCGTTGCAAGCATTCCAATCTGCCCTCCATTGAGGACAATTGCTATCCAGTTGGGCAAAATATTTGTTGTCTGGTATATCAACTAACAGGGCAGAACCAGATCCTACCAGTTGTGTTGTGAAGCCGTGAGAGTTTGGCAATGGGCGATGGCCTCCAACCACTTTCTGGTTGCAACACACATTCCTGGGAATTCCAACATTATTGCAGACAAGCTGAGCAGATGCATTCTCCTGCCTTGTGTGGTCCCTCAATCCTGAAGTAGCAGCAGAGATTTTCTGTCTCTGGGGTCAGTCTTGATGTGATCTTTTCGTTTCCCACCAACCACGAATGCAGCAGCTACTTTGCCGTAATCCCCCCTCCTCATGGGGAGTTCCCAAGGGATTCTCTAGTACAAGATTGGCCCCAGAACTGCTTTATGCCTTTCCTCCGATTCCACAGTTTCTAAAGAAAGCACTTCGGTTGAGAAGCAAAATAGTCTTCATTGCAACCTATTGGCCCCAACAAGTCTGGTTCCCTTTTCTTTGGCCTCATCTGATTCACTGACTGTGGACTCTGGATCCAACTCTGGGATTACTGTTGATCCACCCAAACCTATCGAGCCTCAAGCTGACAGCTTGGTACCTCTACTTCCGGTATTTGCCAGGCAAAGTAACACATATTCCCCTGTACAAAAAATACTTCTGGCTTCCCATAAACCATCCACCAGAAAAATTTATTATAGTAAATGGAACAGATTTGTTTTTTGTATCGAAAAAGACTGGACCCCTTTCCAGCTCCGATTAATTCGGTGTTGGAGTATTTATCAACCTTAATGCATTCAGGAGCACCAGCTTTTGTGATCCAGGTCCATTTAGCAGCTCTCTCAAACTTCCATAATGGTTTCCAAGATTCCTCTTTAATATCTCGCTGTCTCTGTAAACTTTCTTGAAAGGAGTTTTACATATAAAACCACCCTTCAAAGAGCACATTGAACCTTGGAATTTGACGTTGGTCCTACAGACTTTGACTCGTTATCCCTTTGAGCCTGCTGGCACTTGCGATATAAAATTCTTATCTTGTAAGACTTTATTCTTTGTAGTCGGCGAGAAGAATTTCATAATTACAGGCTTTGTGCATAAAACGTCCTTACATAGTTTTCCAAAGAGTATCTCTTTGGAATAACCCCTTCTTTCTACACAACGTTGTCTCTGAGTTAAATATTAATAAATCCATTGATCTGCCAGTTTTCTTTCCGAATCTTTCTAATAAAGGAGAATATTGTTTGCATTTATTGGATGCATATAGACTATTGCTTTTCTACTTAGGACTAAATCTTTCCAAAAATCTGACCAATTATTCTTGTCTTTTTCAGGATCCAAGTTGTGAAAATCTGTTTCCAAAGTCACATTGGCAAAATGGCTGAGACTGCAACTCTTTTGTCTGTCAACAGAACAAAATGTGTTTAACTAAAATCAAGGGACATTCAACCCAGATCAGTCGCTCCTTCAGTGGCCTTTCATTCCAGATCTCATGTGGATGAAATATGTGCAACAGCCACTTGGTCTACCCCTCATAGCTTTGTCACTCATAACAAATTGGACTTGGTCTCCAGGGGGAGAGAGCATCCTTTAGCTCACTGGTGCTCAGTAATATCCTTCCATAGGGCCTCCCAGGACATAAAGTAGCTAGGGACTTGGCCCCATCCGTCTTGAATGAGTGAAGTTTAACATCAGATAAAGAAGCTATATTCTTCCCATGACGTTCCATCTGTGTTGTTTATTCATGACTTCGCACCATCCTACCCCCTCTGAAAGACTCCTGGAGGTTTGGATTTGGTCCTGGTTACATAAGGCATTTGCTCAGACAAAGCCTCTGCTTTCTTTTCCTTACGATCAAACTCTATCGGAGGAGATGAGGATAGGGGCACTATGGGTAACCTTAGCGTGAGAGTTTTTGGCTGGCACGAGCTTGTTATATTGGCCGAGTCTGTTCCGAGGATGGAACAGAGACCCATCCGTCATGAATTAATGAAGAACAACACAGATGGAATAATTATGGTAAGAACATAACTTTTTTTATATCCGTATTTACATATTCCTAATGTGCTGATGCTGTACAATGTATAAATATCCCAACTGTCTGTAGAGTAGTTGCTACAAGACATCTGAAATAAAACGAAAACAGGTTTTGTGACCGCGCTCACCTACCTATGTTGGACGTTCTTCAAAAGTAAAGCTTTTGAAAAACAAAAGGAAGACGCTAGTGGTTTTATTCAACTTTTGTAATAGGAAAATCTGAGATCGTAGATTGAGGGCTGGGTTTATTCTTTCAGTCACAAATTAGAAATGGAGTGGAGAAGTGCAGAGTATCATGAGTAGGAAGAGGTGCAGGAGTAGCTTGTGAAATTTTTATCCCACGAGCAGAGTATGTGCAGGGCTTCTGAGTCCAAAAATATTAATTCAGGCTGCATTCTTTTGGCAGATCTGTTGTCCTAAGTGTAGAACTTTGGTTTTTCTTATTTTTAGACTCACAAAAAATTTATATTTTCTTATGTTTTTTAGAAATCGAGCAATAGCGGATTATCTCCGTTCTAATGGCTATGAAGAAGCTTATTCGGTTTTCAAGAAAGAAGCAGAGTTAGATATGGTAAGTTAAATACTGGGCAGTTTAAGTATGTGACAATGTTGCCGTCTAATTCTGAAATGGATTTTTTAGTTAAAAGTCTGATGTTAAGTTGTCTATCTCGCCTTCATTCTTGCTGGTTGGGTTCGGAGCCGATCCTCGGCTCCGACTCGGCCATCTTCAAAAGCTCGAGAGCTGCTTATTGGCTCAAGGCCCCTTATATGCCATGATGCCTGGCGCTAGATACCCAGATCTCGTTTGCCGCTTCTGCTGCGAGGTTGTTCTACTGGCTTAGGTCATATAAAACTTTATTATCATTTTTTCCTGTCATAAAACTCTTTTTTAGTGTAGAATTAGTAGTCAGTTATAAACTGTTGTATCGTAGCTAGTTTTTGCTTAATCCTTGTTACGTCTCCTCAGAAACTCGTTTAAATTAGAGTCCCCCCCCTTCTCTCCCTTTCTTTCCTCAGAAAGGTTTTCCTTTTGAGTTAGAGGATAACCTTTTCTCTCTATCTACTTCCCCTTATTAAAAAAAAAAAAAAAAAAAGTTTTCTTTATTATCACTGTTAGTTTAGTGATAGTTAAGTAGATGTTCTTCATCTCACATTGCTGCAGTCCTTACATATGGGTAGTCCGCTGTCCTCGGTCGGCCCGAATATCAAAGTATTAGGCTGACGTCGGTCAAGGCGCTTAAGACTGACATCAGGACGTCAGGGTACAAATGCGCATGACCGACGTCATAGCCTCAGTCTTTTTTGCCGCATGGTCCGATGCAGAAGCAGCGTTGCAAGTGCCGTTCGGCGTTCTGAAATTTTTCGAGTTCGGAGTTTCAGACAGAATCAAAGTTGGCTAAGTACCCCGTTGGGGAATATTTTAGTTTTTTCTTGCCTCAGTGGTTTACCGGATGTCAGAAAAAGTGAATAACTGTATTTCTTGTGGGAAACAGATACCGCATAGGGATTATCATTCTTTGTGTATTCCTTGTTTGGGGCCTGAGCACAACGTTGTTGGGTGTCGCTTTTGTGCTAGGTTCAATAAGCGCACTATTAAGCGAAGGTTAGATTGTGCTAGGCTGGTCTTCGGGAAGCGGTGCAATTATAATATGCCGTCGGATTCTCCTGCGCCCGCTTCTTCGAAGAAGCGCAAAGACAAAGCAGTTAAACCCAGGCAAGATGAGTCGTCCGTTCCGGACGCCGGTTCTTTAGAGGCGTCAGTGGAACCGGTGGTTCCGACGGAGGCTTCTCTGGAGTCCCAGGGGGAGACTTTGATATTGCAGGATGTGGCCTCTCAGGAGGCAGGACAGGCTGAAGGGGCTTCTCAGGTTACTATACTCCCCTCCCTTCCTAGGGTGGTTAGGCCCTCTCCTTCTGTTTCCAAGGCTTCTCCCAGAGGCAGGCCAGGTTTAGCTTCTGTTGGTGTCACTCCTAGTTCAGCAGGGTCTGTGCCCAAGAAGCACATGCTTAAAATGGCAGAAGATTTGATTACTTTGATTAGAGGTTCTTTGCCCCCTCCTGATAGAGGCCTAGGGTGGAGCCAGAGTTGGGGAGTTTTGAGCAGGCTTCGGATGTTTCAGAGTCTTCGGCTGAAGACTTGCAGGAGTACCCTCCTTATTCTGATTCTGATGCAGATGATTCGACTCCTTCTGCTTCTCCTCCAGAGGATTTTTCTTTTTCAGAGACTCTTCATTCCATGAGGGAACATTTTAAGTGGGAAGGTCAGGACTTCTCTGATTCCAGGAAAAGGCTTAGGGAATTTTTGCTTTTACCCCAGCATAGGCCCTTGGCTATACCCCCTGTTCTGGATGTTGTGGAAGATGTGTTTGCAGAGGCTTCACTTAATCCTGATTCTTTGCCTCCTGCTCCTGTTAAACCGGATTGGTATTACAGGGTGCCTGAGGCTCATAAATATCTTTATAAGAGTCCTAGGGCGGACCCAGAAACTGTTAGTCAGGGACCTAAGGGTGTCAAGGCCTCTGTTGTAAAAATCCGGTTCCTCCAGATAAAGAGGCCAGAGCTTTGGATAGATGGGGAAAGAAAGTCTATACATCTTCTACCTTAGCTATGAGGGCTTTGAATTGCCAGTTTCACATGTTGAAATATCAAAACTATCTTCTTTCTCAATTGAAGTCTAAGGTGGATGCTCTGGCGGAAGGCATTGAGTGTAAAGAATTACAAGATTTGGTGCATGTCTCTGAACAGGTGGGTAAGCATTCTTTACAATGTGGTTTTGATGCTGTACAGGCCTCGTCTAGGGTGGCTGCCACTGGTTCAGTTCTTCGAGGCACGCCTGGCTGAGGGATCAGAATTTATCTGACCATGTTAAGACAAGGATTTTGGATGCTCCTTTACAGTCTGATGTGTTGTTTGGTTCACCTGTGGAGTCAGTCTTGAAGAAAATGGAAGACAAGGCTAAGTCTATGCAGGCTGTTAAAGATTTTTGCAAGTTCAGCCTCAAGTTTAGTAGGAATTGGCCTGCTAAGGGGTGGACGTATCCTTCTTATGATTCTCAGTCTAGGGGTAGATCTAGACGTGGTAGGGGCAGAGCTCAGAGTTCTTTCAGACCTAGAACAGGGAGTTCACCTGCACAATCTTCGGGTGAGGGCAGGGGCAGTCCTTTCGTAAACAGGCCCAATGACCTACCTTTTCAGCTGCCAGATCCTTCTTGCCTGGCAGCACCTTTGGGAGGAAGGTTGGCACTCTTCAAGGAAAATTGGAATTTGATTTCCCAAGACAGATGGGTATTGGATATCATACACCAAGGTTACAAGTTTTATTTCCATACCTTGCCTCCTTTCAAAGGCATGCCGGACGTTCCTCCTCAGCAAAGACTAGAGGCTCACAAACAAATTTCTCTGCTACTTCAAATAGGGGCCATACAACCGGTCCCTCTGCCAGAAGTGGGCCTAGGATTTTATTCTCGCCTGTTCCTAGTACCAAAGAAAGGGAACACGTGGAGACCAATTTTGGATTGATCTATCCTCAACACATATCTGGACATTCCCAAGTTCAAAATGTTGACGTTACAACAGCTTTTACCTCTGCTGGGCAAAGATCACTGGATGGTGACTCTGGATCTCAAGGAGGCTTACCTTCATGTTCCTATCAGGCTCAGTTGCAGGAAGTATCTGCGTTCGGGCTGGGACTTCTCATTATCAGTTCTCTGCATTGCCCTTTGGCTTATCTACTGCCCAGAGTGTTCACGAAGGTTCTGGCTCCAGTGATAGCTTTCTTCAGGCTAAGAGGAATACAAATCTATCCTTATTTGGACGATTGCCTGATTCTGGCCCAAGGAAAGGACGAACTTCTTCATCATTTACAGTATGTGATAGCAGTGTTAAGATGCCTGGGTATTCTGTGAACGAAATAAAGTCCAGTCTAGTACCCTCTCAGGACATGTGCTTTCTGGGTGTGAGACTGAATACAGCATCCCAGATGGCCTTTTTGACCCCGGACAAACAAAAGAATCTTTCTCTTTACTTCCATCAATTGTCTCGTCAGTCCAGGCTGACTGCAAGGACAGTCCTTCAAGCCTTGGGGTTCATGGCATCTTGTATTCTGGTACTTCCCAATGCCAAACTGCATATGAGGAAGCTACAATGGTATCTCAAAATGTATGGACACAGCACTGCCAAGATATGGACACTGTCATTCAGATAATACCTTGCATTCAAAAGGAATTTTTGTGGTGGGCTCAGGAATGTCACCTAAACAAGGGACTCTCTGTGACCCGGCCAGAGGCGAGTCAGATTCTAACGACAGATGCCTCAGACAAAGCTTGGGGAGCTCATCTGAATGGAAAATGGGTACAAGACACGTGGCCTGCCAGACTTCAACATCTACATATCAACTTGAAGGAGATGTTAGCAGTCCAGTTTGCATTAATAGCTTTCAAGGATTTACTTCTTCCAGGGCAGGTTGTTGGTTCTAACAGACAACACAACTGTCATGTGGTACATCAACAAGCAAGGGGGAACGCATTCTTATCCTCTATGCAGACAAGCAATGATTTTGTGGGAGACTGCTCTCAGTTTACAGATAAATCTTCAGGCAAGGTTTCTGCCAGGAGCACAGAACTCCTTAGCAGATGTGTTGAGCAGACAAATTATGGATCCCCACGAGTGGAAATTGGATCCTCATGTATTTCAGAAATTGACAGTGTTATGGGGAACTCCAGACATAGATCTGTTCGCTTCTCCACTAAACTACCAGCTGCCAAAGTTTTGCACAAAAAGGTTTCATCCCACAGCTTGGAAAGTGGATGCTCTTTCATTCAATTGGGGCAATGTTCATGTGTATGCCTTTCCACCTCTGCCTCTCCTCCCAAAGGTACTCCTGAAGGTCAGACAAGACAAGCCAAACATGATTTTAATAGCTCCAGATTGGCCTCGACAGCACTGGTACCCGTTACTGAGAAGTCTGGTACGGGAGCCTCCATGGCCTTTGCCTTCGATTCCTCACCTGCTGTCTCAGGAGAACAGTCATTTACTCAATGTCAAACTTCACTCTCTACTTCTAACAGCCTGGCATATTCTGTTTTAAACCCTGGAGGGTCTCAGCTTCCACAACAAGTTTTGAATGTTATTTTGGAGGCCAGAAGGCCTAGTACAAGGAAAGTGTACGCAGATAAATGGAGGAGATTTTTATTTTGGAGTACAGCAAAGGACTTTGATGTTTCTAAGCCTAATTTAAGTGTGGCTCTTCAATACCTTACTGAGTTACTGGACAAAGGTTTGTCCTTCTCCTCTATTAAGGTTCATGCTGCAGCAATTTCTGCTCACTATGACTGTGACCCACCATTGTTTTCTCATCCTTTGTTTAAGCAATTCCTTAGAGGGGCAAAGAATATAAGACCCCCACGTAGAGCTCCTACTCCTGCTTGGGATCTCAATTTTGTGTTGGAGAAACTCAACTCTACAACCTTTTGAGCCTGCAGCTACTGCCGAGTTGAAATATTTATCATGGAAGACTGCTTTTTTGTTGGCCATTACCTCTGCGAGAAGGGTTTCTGAATTATAGGCCCTTATGGCGGTTGAGCCTTTCTTAATTTTCCATAAGGATAGGGTATCTTTGCGTACTAATCCTTCCTTTATGCCTAAAGTGGTTTCTAGTGTGGCTTTAAACCAAGCTATTCATTTGCCTACTTTTTATGCAAACCCCCAAAATAAAGGGGAAAGGATTTTACACACTTTGGATATACACAGGCAGTTGCGATATTATTTGAACAGAACTAAAGGGTTCAGGCAGTCTCAGCAGTTGTTTGTTTCATTTGCTTTGGGTTCTCAGGGCAAACCTGTTTCAAAACAAACTATTTCTAAGTGGATTGGTTTTTGTATTGCTTTCTGTTATTCCCATCATGGTAAGGAGATTCCAGCTGGGATTAGGCCTCATTCCACTAGGGCTACTGCCACTTCTACAGCTTTTTTAAGGGGGGTGGCCACTAAAGATATTTTGGAGGCAGCTACTTGGAGTTCAGTGCATACTTTCTCTAAGCATTACCACCTTCCACTTTACTCTAAATCTAGGGCTGGTTTTGCCACTGCAATTTTACAGGGCATTTTGGCAGCTCCTAATGCTTTATAATTTTTGCCATCCTCCCTTACCTCTGCTTTGGGATTCTACCCATATGTAAGGACTGCAGCAATGTGAGATGAAGAACATAGTACAGTTTTGTACCTACCATAAATGTAGATGTTCGAAGATCCACATTGCTGCAGTCCAATTTACCCTCCCTCCTTCCCCTCTGTAGTTAGAGGCGGTTGTGTGGTTTGGGTTGTGCATATTGTAAATATTGTAAATGTGATTAGTGCAGGGGTGGTTGGTTGTTTTTTGCTGTCTTTTGGTTTTGGCCTTTCTTTTTAGGGTCTTCTGACATCTGGGGCAAGAAAAGACTGAGGATATGACGTCGGTCATGCGCATTTGTACCCTGACGTCCTGATGTCAGTCTTAAGCGCCTTGACCGACGTCAGCCTAATACTTTGATATTCGGGCCGACCGAGGACAGCGGACTACCCATATGTAAGGACTGCAGCAATGTGGATCTTCGAACATCTACATTTATGGTAGGTACAAAACTGTACTTTTTTTGTATTGTAGTATGTATCTATATATATATATATATATATATATATATATATATATATATATATATATATATATATATATATATATATATATATTCCTGCTTGTAGCCTTTGATTGTGGTGACTGTAGTGTGTAAGTTCTAGTGGTTAGTTACCTTAACTTTTGTGTGTGTGTCTTTGTTCCTTGTTTTTCTTTCAGCATGTCCAAGGATCCGAAGCCGTCCAGATTCAAAAAGGGTGACTCATGCTGTCAGAAGATGTCTGTGACAGATGGTCCCACTTGTGTTTATTGTCTGGGCACCATGCACCTGCAGGACTCTTGCTCAATTTGCTATGCTTTCAGTCCGAGTCCTGCAGGAGCGCAAAATCAAGTTGATCCTGAGGTGCTTGCTTAAGCCCCAAGATTTACCGGCTAAGGCTCAGCCCGTGAAATCTTCCAGGCCACCTAAACCTTCGGCTCCCAGTTCGAAGCGGTCGGGTGAAGCTATACCATCCATCTTGGCTCCGACTGGAAACTGTCCTTCCCTCCCAGTCGGCTCCAACATGTTCTTCGGACCGTCTGAGAGTCAAAAAAGATCCAGGTCTCCTCCTCTGGAGTCGATACGTTCGGCTCCGAGATCACCTCTGCTCCAGTTGGAGCATTGTCATTGCTCATCCCACTCTTCTCGGTCCTCAAGACTTTCGGACCATGACTTGGAAAGAGTGGTCAGTAGGCTGCTGAAATCGCAGGCCGTAGCCAAAATGTTGTCCAGCCCCCCTCATCAGATGTCTGCTCCGTCCACATGTCTAGATATTCCTCCTCCAACTCCTCCTTTGAGCTCGGAGCCGGAGTTCGTTGGGGTTCGAGTTGTGGAACCGTCGGCTCTGATAACTTCTCCTTCGGTTCCGTCGTCTGCTCCGATCCCTTCCATGGTACCTTCCCTGGAGAGATCTGGGCACCGGGACTCCCTCGTTGGTTCGGAGGGGGCGAGTGGCATCGGACCCTTGTCCGACCCCGCTCTCCCCCTCGGGACTTCGGCTCAGGTGAGCTCGGCTCCCACACCTGCCTCGGAGCCATCCCCCTCGGTGCGGGGAAGGATTCTGTTTTTTTTTCAGAACCGGAGCCCTCTCGGCGTCCGGGTAGGGACACCTTCGAGGTGATGAGTGTACTGGCCCCCAAGTCAATCCCACGATCGACCCCATCGGCTCCTCCCCCTATGGTGCCTACGTTAGCCTCTGCCCCTCTTCCCAACCCCAAGCGTGGGGATCCTGCACTCCAGGACACCCCTTTGGGTGTATCTTCCTCTTCCGAGGCCTTTCCTGATCATTCAGAGGAGCCACATCGTAAGAGGAAATGCAAGAGGAAGCATGTTGACTCCCCCGAGTCTGTCACATCAGATACCAACTTAGAGGATTCTGAAGGGTCCCCAAGATCCCCCTCTGAAGATGTCTCCTTCTCAGACATCCTTGAGATGCTTAGGCAGAGGGGTAACTGGACTGCCCTAAGCCCTTCTGAGGATGTGTCGGTATTCCTGGATGCGTTTGGATCCCGACCTTTCACCTCCTGGTTGTCTCCGCCTTTTGACCCACTGATGTCTGTGGTGGCTCGAAAGGCGTGGTCAGCTCCAGACACAGTGGAACCGACCCCCAGAAGACCTGCCAAATTCATTACTGCACCACAAGACAAATAGTTTTTTTTACTAAAGATGTCCCTGTTGATGCCACGGTGGTAGTGGCGGCCACAAAACTTCTACATCTGTCCATCCCCCTAACAAGGAGTCCAGGACGATGGACAGATATGGGAAGCGGATGTTCTCTTCAGCGACCTTTTTCATGAAGTCCCTGAATTATTTGTGCCACTTTACCCGTCTTCAAAGGGATCTCCTTAAAGAGCTTGGAGATACCCTCCGAGATCCTTCAGCTGAGAAGGCCCAGGCTAAGGCAGCCTCCCAGCTGGCGACTCTTAATTTTGTGGTAAACTCCTCCATGAGGATCATTTCGTATGCAGCCGATGGTGTGAGTAGAGCCGCAGGTACAGGCGTTGCCCTAAGGAGGCATGCTTGGATGCGCCTATGTAACTTTGTGGAACCTTTCAGAGCGTCTTTCACCAACACCCCTTTTTGATGGTTCTTCTCTCTTTAGATCACGGGTGAAGGACACCCTTACCAGGTGTGAGCAGGAAGGCAAGACTCTCTGCCATAGGAGTCCGTTTTTCCACTCCTTCCAGACCATATCCCAGTGGTCAGAAGAGTGGGAAGATGTGGTTCCGGAAATCCCAGGAAGCCTTGCCGGACACACGTGTTGAGTTTCCCTCCAGAGGCAGAGGAGGGAACAATAATAGACACCGCCCTCGTGGCAGAGGGGGTCCGCAAAATCAGGGCAGCAGAGAATCTTTCTCTGAGAAGCCCTTCCAGCATCCCTGAAGGGTTGCCCGACTGCCCGCCTCTGGAGGCAGTCGGGGGAAGATTATCGCTGTACCCAAGAGCCTGGCTAGACATAACACAAGACAGATGGGTACAGTCTGTTATATCCGGAGGCTACAGAATTCCCTTTGTTCGCACCCCCTTAAGCTCAAACAAGTCCCTTCCAGATGTTCCACCCAATCTAAGGGACCGAGCAGTTCAAGAAGTCTCAAAACTGCTAAGAAAAAGGGCCATCCAGCAAAGTCCCAGCAGACCAACAAGGATCCGGAATTTACTCTGTTCTTTTTGGTACCAAAGAAGACCGGGGACTGGAGACCCATTCTGGATCTCAGCAGACTGAACAGGTCTGGACAAAGAACGACGTTTCGGATGGTCATGCTACAGTCCATTTTACCCTTCCTGGGTCGGGACAATTGGATGTGCTCTATAGCTCTTCAGGATGCGTACTACCACATCAAAATGGACAGACGCTCCAGAAGATTCCTTCGCTTCTGGCTGGGAGCCAGCCATTATCAGTTCAGAGCTCTGCCCTTTGGTCTCACCACAGCCCCCCGGATGTCCAAATGTATGGCAGTAGTTACCACTCACCTGAGATGGCACGGATTCCAGGTGTTTCCATATCTAGACGACTGGCTCCTCACTTGCTACCACCAGGCATCACCTTCTGCGAGCCAGAGACTGCACTATCGAGACTTGCTCCAGGCTAGGTATCACAATAAATTTTGAAAAGTCTGCATTGTCGCCCTGTCAATCCATCACCTTTATAGGCGCAAATTTAAATACCAAAGACATGTAAGCGAACCTTCCGCCAGACAGGGTATTAGTGATTCGCCAACATGTGAAGGTTTTATTAGCATGCAAAAAAAATCCAAGCCAGGTTCGTCCTCCAAACTCTGGTTTTCATGGCAGCAGCGATCATACTTGTCCCTCTAGCTCGTTGTCACATGAGGATTCTTCAGTGGCTTCTGTTCACCCAATGGTCCTTCCAGCAGCTTCCCGTGTCTTACATGATTATGATCACACAAGCATGCAAGGAGCACCTTGCTTGGTGGATGGTCTCCACACCAGTGTCCCGCGGCAGACCATTTGTGCTCCCCCCTCCAGTTGCTACAGTGACCACGGTCGCCTCCCTGATTGGGTGGGGGGGGGGGCATTACCAGGGCAGAACAGTCCAAGGCACCTGGCAACCTCACAAGTACCATCTGCATATAAACGTCCTGGAGATGAGGGCCATGCTCTTAGCGTTGCAAGCTCTACAGGACCCTCTTCCTACCTGGACCATTGCAATTCAAACGGACAATATGTCAGTAGTGTGGTACATCAACAAGCAGGACGGAACCAGGTCCTACCCCCTATGTCGAGAAGCACTCAGACTCTGGCAGTGGGCGATCTCCTCCCAACGGTTTCTGATCGCAACACACATCCCTGGGAGGTCCAACATCATAGCGGACAGGCTGAGCAGAGCAATTCTCATGCCTCACAAGTGGTCTCTGAATCAGGTAGTTGCGGACCAAATCTTCCGCAAATGGGGCCAACCTTGCTGCGATCTTTTTACAACTCCCTTCAACAGCAAGTGCAGCAACTTCTTCTCTCTCCTTCCACTTCCCGGACATTCCCCCAGAGATGCTCTAGTCCACGATAGGCCTCAGGGTCTTCTTTATTCATCCCTCCTTTTCCCCTAATCCCGAAGCTAATACAGAAAGCTACCGTATTCGGCTGCAAAATGATCATCATTGCTCCTTACTGGCCTCGACAAATATGGTTCCTGTTCCTGCATCGCCATGTTCTTGAGCAGCCTTGGACTCTGGACCTAGTTCCAGACCACCTGATTCATCAATCGGGCGGGCTGCACCATTCCCTACATTTTCTCCATCTCGCTGCTTGGTTGCTCCACTTCCAACTTTAGCCAGGCTTCCAGATATCTTCCCCCTCTGTCTGTGAAATCATTTTGTCATCGCACAAGTCTACCACTAGAAAAACTTACGCTAGTAAGTGGAAACATTTTTCTTCCAGGCAGAGTCTAAGAGTATAGACCCCTTTTCAGTCCCTGTACATCACATTTTGGAATTTCTTGCAGAACTCTTCCATGCTGGATCTGCTTCCACTACGATTAGAGTTCATTTAGCTGCAATTTCAAATTTTCACATTGGCCTGTCGGAAAGCAATATCATGTCTCATAAGCTATGTAAAGCTTTTCTCAAAGGGACCACTCTGGCAGGCCCCCAGTGAGAGATCCTCCACCACCGTGGGATCTAAATTTGATTTTAGCTTCTCTAATTCTGCCCCCTTTTGAACCTGCAGCTTCTTATTCCTTGAAGTTCTTATCTTGGAAAACCCTTTTTCTGGTAGCTATTACTTCAGCGAGAAGAGTTTCGGAACTTCATGCTCTTTCTATCCATCCTCCGTACCTGGTGTTCCACAATGACAGGTTTGCTCTCGGGACTAATCCTTGCTTCCTTCCTAAGGTCTCTTCAGAGAATAACTTAAATCAGTCCATAGATCTCCCAGTGTTTTTTTCTAACCACTCCAACAGGGCGGAATATAAGTTGCATCAGTTAGATGTTCACAGGCAACTACACTTTTATTTGCATAGGACCAAGGACATTAGAAAATCAGACCAACTTTTCCTGTCTTATGCTTTGGGCAAGCAAGGTCTTCCAGTCTCCAAAGTAACCTTATCCAGATGGTTGACTTCTATCATCATATTTATATATCAACTGAGGAATAAAGAATTGCCAGTGAAAGGTCTAACTTCATCATA
>NC_056747.1:729618025-729793025 GCF_019279795.1 Protopterus annectens
AGGATCGCACTATAATGGGGAAAAGGGCATAGGTTCATAGGTTAGTACTAGGCTAACTGCCCTTGCAATCCTTTTTTTAAGCCTAGCCATTTATCCCCTGCGAGTTTCAAATCCTGTACCTTGTTTTTGTAAGGCAAACACCTTAACCATTAGGCCAGCCTCCCAACCCCCTTTATACATTTTAGTTGCCCAGCAGTACTTACTTTAAGTGAAATGAGTTTTTAGTGATTTTTTTGGGGATTGAATTGAAATTCAGAGAAATTAGTTTTCATTGAATCAGAGTAGACCCATGTGAGTGTGTGTGTGTTTATATATATATATATATATATATATATATATATATATATATATATATATATATATATATATATATATATGTATGTATGTATGTATATAAAATATCATGAATGCATTATTCTGTAAGCCTCTAATTATGAGTTCAAGCATACCATGCATGTGCAGCTCAATAAACCTTAAATGAGATGGACCTCTACTGTGAAATATTTTGGATTATTTAAAGTTTTAATTAGTTGTTTATTTTAATTATTTTTCTTGCACTAGAATGAGAGTGAGGGAGGATAAGCTATTTAAATTTTCTCTTCTCTCTTTAGTTGTGTGTTTGCCTAAAAGAGGCTTACACCCACTTCTATAGTCCATAAAATTTAGATGTGAAGAATTTAATTATTTGTTATTCTTTTTGTTTGTTATATATAGCTATAGGTAGCTGTATGGCGTTTCTTACTTGTGTTCTGTTTTGCAGTTTGTGTGAAGACTTTCACAGGACATAGAGAATGGGTGCGTATGGTACGACCTAATCAGGATGGCACCTTAATTGCAAGCTGTTCAAATGACCAGACAGTGCGAGTATGGGTAGTAGCAACAAAGGAATGCAAAGCTGAACTTCGAGAACATGAGCATGTGGTAGAATGTATTTCTTGGGCCCCAGAAAGTTCTTACGCTACTGTTTTGGAAGCTACAGGATCTGAGGTACTAGTTGTTTACATTTGATTTACTTCTATAGTTTTTATTGGAATGATAAAATTCCTGTTTGGAGTAGAATTTTCTCAAGCATTTTTTAAACCGAATGTTATACAGTGTGTCTGAATTTCACATGTTTTGGAGTTTTCCTACAGTATCCCCACAAGAGTCATTGGCTAAGCAGCCTGTAACAAGGCTTTATAGCCTTGCAGCATGAACTGTCATTTTTTTTTTCTTGCTTGAACAGCAGAGCTCTAGTCATCTGTATAACCAGCACTGGGAAACATTAAAATGTTTTTTTTTTCCTTCCCTTTTGACAACCATTGGTTTCTTGCTGCGAGGCGACGAATATTGGACATTGTTGAACATTGTTTTTGAAGAGAAGTGCATATTTCTTTACCCTCTTATTTGAAGTAGTTAAAATGTAACCAGTTTTGTCTCTGTTATAAGCTTTTTTCATTTAGGTTAGCCATCATCCAGTTTGTCGCCATCCCATCATAGACAGGCTGTGTGAGCTAGTCAGTCCACGGCTTTGTGCACGTGTGAGGGAGACGGCGGTAACCCACATGTAGGATAGTAATCCCCAGAAATAAGTGCACGAGTTGGAGGGATTGGTCTTTCAGCAGAGTTCCTCAGTTTTTTTCCTTAATTTTAAATGCTTTATTTAGATTAAAAGAGAATTTCTTCTTTGAGTTTAGAAGATATTTAATGTAATGACGTCTTAGCAGATGTTATCTATAATACTTTATCAGTATTATTTTTGTAGTCTTTAATTTGTTTGAATTACTCCCATGCTTTGAAGGTAGTTCTAAGGAGTTTTTAACATTTTTTTTCCAGAAATTTAGCTGCTAAAGTATAAAATACATTGAATGCAGTTTTATTAAGTGGGTCACAAACCATAGGAAGGTATTCATATTGTCATCAACGAGAGATTAACTTTTCCTAAGCAGCATAGTTAATGTTTGGGAAACAGCTGTGTGAATAAGGATCCCTGATGTTCTTCAAGTTTCACTGTTGTCGTCATTACCTGTGGGGTTATCTCTGCTGTGATAGCCCTCGGCCAGCCCGAATACCAGTCAGTGTTTTTCTGTCTGCTGCAGTCGCCTGTAGTCTGACATCAGGTTATCAGTGCTATAACGCAAGGCAGTTGACGTCATTACATCAGTCTTTCTTACAGTGGAGCCCGTAGCAGAAGCAGTTTGCAGAAGTGCCGGTCGGTTGTTACCAGAGTTTGAATTTCAGCAGAAAACGTCTTAAGCGAAGTACCCCATTGGGGACAATTTTTTTTCTTGCACTAACCGATGTCCGAAAAAGTTAACAATTGTCTTGCGTGTGGAAAGCAGATTCTATACAGAGATTTCCATTCTTACTGCGTTACTTGTTTAGGCCCAAACCACGACGTCAACCGTTGCCGGTTCTGTGCCCTCTCTAATTTGAGAACCATTCGCTGTAGAGCTCATTTTGTAGACCGTTATTTTCATGTTCTGTCTTCGCATTCTGATATGGCATCCGACAGCCAATAATCTGTGGACATTCTGAAAAAACACAGAGATAAGGATAGAGACAGACCCCACAAGGCTAAGCCTTCTGACGATGCTACAGGTAAGCAGGTTGTCAGTTCTCCACAATTCAGTTAGGCGCTTTCACAGTCCGTTATGCTCGATTCATTATCTGCATAGGCTCTACCGAGACCCCTTCGGAGTCCAGTATGCTGCAGAAATCTTCTTCGTCTTGTCTCTGCCTCTGTTGGGTCTGAAGCCACAACACAGACACTGGCTTCTGAAGAGGCCTTTTGAGCTTCCGAATCTTGACAAAAACTGACCTCTTCACATCCGATTATGGATTTTCTCAGACCTAGAAGCCAGGCCACTCCTAGGAAATCTGCTTCTAGCAGCCATCTTGCTCCTGCTCCACCACCCCAAGCACAAATGCTTAAAATGGCGGAGGGTTTCATCTTCTTTATCTGGAATAGTCAGGCCTTTACTTCTAAAAGGAAAAGGCACCCTTCTCCAGAAGTTGACAGAACAGGATTCTGTGGAATCTGACTATTCAGATTTTGAAGAACAGCAACCTCTGACTGCTTATGAGGATTCAGATGCAGAGGAATCCATACCTTTTGCCTCCCCTCCAGATGACCTTTCCTTTGGGGAAACCTTTCACACCCTTGGGGAACATTTCCAATGGGAATCTCAGGACTTTTCCCAGTCTAAGAAACAACTTGGAGAGTTTCTGGACCTGCCCCAGCACAAACCCCTGGCCATCCCCCCTATTTTAGAAGTGGTGGATGATGTGTTCCATGAATCCAGCTTAGCACCTGATGTCTCTTTCCCCGCTCCTAGTTAACCTGACATATATTACAGAGAACAGATTCTCACAAATACCTGTGCAGAAATCCTGCTGCAGACCCGGAGGTCATTACACAGGGACGCAAAGGAGCTAAGACTAGTTACGCCAAGAATCCTATTTCTTCTTACAAGGACTGCAGAGCTCTGAACAGATGGGGTAAAATAGTTTACACCTCTGCAACCTTGGCTGTCAGAGCACTCAATTGTCCGTTCCATATGTTAAAATTTCAGCAACACACTTTGTAACCATTAAAACAGAAAATGTCTACCTTTCCTGACTGTGCCAGTTGAAAAGAGTTAGCAGATTTACTGCACTCTGCTTGTCAAGTGGCCACATACTCATTACATGTGTATATGACGCCCTAGAAGCCTATAGTAGGGCAGCAGTGACAGGATTTGTCACTAGGAGACATGCATGACTGAAAGAACAACCTCTCCTTGATCATGTCAAGTCTAAATTTATTGATGCATCCCTAGATAAGAAGCGCTTGTTTGGAGTAAAAGCAAACAAGCTTAAAAAGATGGAAGACAAAGCAAAATCTATGCAAACAGTAAAAGATTTCTTTCAGGTCAATCTCCCAGGTTCAGCAGGAACTTTCCCTCTAAGCACTGGTCCTTCCCTGCACTTGACAGACAGGGCCAAGTTAAGGCCTACAGGGACAGACCATCCAGGCCCCTGTCCCAGGGCCAACAGAGAAGCAATCAGTGGACCACTTCAGCCCCAAAGGCAAGGGAGTTCTAAGCAACCCTTCTATGGCAAAAGCTCTCAGTGACTCCCTCTCCCCCTCTACCTTCCCTTCGCTCATCAAAAACTAGGAGGAAGGCTCTCCCTCTTCAAAGAAAATTGGCTTTCTATAACAAAGGACCAATGGGTCTTAAAGTTCGTTTTTCAGGGATACAAATTCTCTTTCAGTGAACTCCCAATTCCAAGAGGGTACCCAGACTTACCTCCAAATCAGTGGGCAGAGGCATTGAAACTGGTCCAAACTCTTATATTCCAGGGGGCAGTAGATCCTGTCCCCTCAGATCAAACAGGCAAAGGCTTTTATTCCAGACTATTCCTTGTTCCCAGAAAAGAGGGCACTTTTCGCCCCATCCTGTATCTATCCATTCTAAACACTTCCCTGGTGGTCTCCAGATTCAAAATGCTAACTTTGCAGCATCTGCTAACAAAAAATGCCTTGCTAGTGACCCTAGACCTAAACGATGCCTACCTCCACATCCCCATAAAGGGCTCCTCCAGGAAATTCCTGCGCTTCAAAGCAGGATCGCAACACTTTCAGTTCTCTGCGCTGCCCTTTGGCTTATCTACTGCACCCAGAGTGTTCACCAAATGCTTAGCCGTGGCCTTAGCATTTTGCATGCAGAGAAATATACAGATTTACCCTTACCTGGATGACTGCCTCATTCAGGCAGAGTGCATAGAAAAGATGCTCCAGGACGTTCTCTTTGTCAAATCCCTCCTAACCTCCCTAGTTTTCACCATCAATGAGAAGAAAGCAAAGCAAACTCCCACTAGGAAGATTATTTTCTTGGGAGCTCTGCTAAACACAGCATCCCAAATGGCCTTCCTGTCCCCAGAAAAGCAGAGCTTCCTCCCTCTCTACTTTACCCAGCTGGCTTCCAGAAGTCACCTCACCGTGAGGAAGTTCCTGCAAGCCCTGGGATACATGGCATCTTGCATCCTTCTAATTCCTCTGGCCAGGCTTCACATGAGAAAACTTCAGTGGTATCTAAAGAACCTTTGGTGTCAGCAGTCTCAGTCTCTAGAGACCCCTCCCTCTGATCCCATGTATAAGGGGCTAGTTTCTCTGGTGGGCAGAGGCCTGTGCCAGTTACAAGGGTCTTCCCTTCATCCTCCGCCCTACTGGCCAGAACATCACCACCAACGCCTCAGACATTGCTTGAGCTGCTCACCTAGCAAGGCAGGTGCACCCGAGGTCTTTGGGATGCCCAATACCTTCACTTACACATCAATCAGAAAGAAATGATGGCAGTACAAAAGGCTCTGACATCTTTCAAACCCCATCTCAGGCCAGGGGTTCTCTTTATAAAAACAGACAACACCACAATAATGTGGTATATCAGCAAACGGGGGAGGACCTAATCTTACCCCCTGTGCAGGTTAGTCATGATCCTCTGGCTTACAGCCACCTCCATGGTTCTACACCTAATTGCCCAATACCAATACCTACCAGGCATCAACAACACCCTTGCAGACCACATAAGCAGAAACTTACTGGGCCCCCATGAATGGCAGCTCTACAGGGAAATCTTTCTGCAAATCACTAAGGAGTGGGGGACTCTGGAAGTGGATCTCTTTGCCTCGCACCTCAACCAACAGCTGCAAAAGTTCTGTACAAGGGAGTATCACCCCCTAGCGTGGAAGGTGGATGCCTTGACCTTCCCCTGAACTCCCTCTTTGTGTACGCGTTCCTTCCTCTTCCCCTTATTCCCAAGAAGGTACTGATCAGAATAAGGGAAGAGGGACCAAAGGCCATCCTCATTGCTCCAGACTGGCCCACACAGCATTGTTACCCCTTACAGCGCATCCTGACCTTACAGCCCCCGAGCAGCTTCCCCTGAACCCAGACCTCTTGACACAGGTGAGGGGGATGCTACTGCACCCAGACTTGCAAGATTCTCAATCTTTTAGCATGGCTTGTACCTTAAAAGCTAACAAGGAGTCCCTGTTAAGCAAACCGGTCCTAGACATCATCACAGAGGCCAGAAGGCCCAGCCCCAGAAAATCAAACGCAGGGAAATGGAAAAGATTCTGCTCCTGGAACCAGTCCAAAAGGGCTACTACCTCCCATCCTTCCATCCCTCTTATCTTGGATTATCTAGCAGAGTTGCTCAATAGTGGCCTCTTTCTCCTCTATTAAAATCCATGCCTCCACCATTTCTGCCCATTATGATTCAGACCCACCCCTCTTCGCTCATCCTTTGATTCATTCCTCAGAGGGGCTTCTAATATCAGACCACCCAGAAGGCCCCCCACACCTCTCTGGGACCTGAATTATGTTCTAACAAAACTAGCCTTACATCCTTTCAAACCTGCTGCTTCTACAGAATTGAAGTACCTCTCCTGGAATACGTCCTTCCTACTAGCTATTGCCTCAGCCAAAAGGGTTTCAGAACTTCAGGCTTTCAAGGCTGTTGAGCCCTTCATCATTTTTCATGCAGACAGGGTCTCCCTGAGGACTAACCCCTCCTTTATGCCCAATGTTGTATCTGATGTGACCCTCAACCATGCCATACACCTACCCACCTTCTTTCCCAACCCTCAAAATAAGGGGGAAAGAATTCTACACTCGCTAGACGTGCACAGACAACTCAAATGCTATCTGGACCGTACTAAACCATTCAGAAAACAGACCAACCACTTGTCAGCTTTATCCCTGGGGCAGGGGGAAGCCCATTTCCAAACAAAACATTTCCAAATGGATATCGCACTTTATCCGTTTCTGCTACAGACTTCATGGGAACCCCCCCCAAGTCTATCCATACCCATTCCACTAGGGCAGTCTCCACTTCCACAGCCTTCCTCAGAGGAGTCCCCACCAGGGACATCTTGGAAGCTGCCACCTGGACCTCTGTCCATACATTTACAAAGCACTACCACCTACCTCTTTTTTGCTAAGTCAAGGGCAGTGTTTGCCTCTGCAGTTCTGCCAGGCCTGCTAACCCATGCCTAGAACTCTAACCTATCTTTCCACCCCTCTCCTCAGCTTTGGGGATCCTCCCACAGGTGTGATGACTGCAGCAGTGAAACACAAAGAACATAGTACAGTTGAGTACACTTACCATAAATGCAGATGTTCAAGTGTATTCACTTTTGCAGTCCTGGTTTCCTTCCCTCCATCCCCCATATAGCATCATCCCCTACGGGGACATAAGCTTCCCTCGATGGCTTTTAGCCACCAGGACTACTTTTCCTCATTTCCTTGTGATTCTGACAGGTTAGGGCAAGAAAAACTGATGTAATGACATCGGCTGCCTTGCTTTATAGCACTGATGACCTGACATCAGACTGCAGGCAACAACAGCTCACGCAAAAAACATTGACTGTGGTATTCAAGCTGACCGAGGGCTACCACAGCAGGAATAACCCACAGGTGATTACTGCAACAGTGAATACACTCGAACATCTACATTTATGATAAGTGTACACAACTGTACTTCCTTAAACACCATTGTCTTTCTAGTTGCCTGCCCCTTGTGTTAATTTAACAACATCTCTCCTTCCCTCTCTCCTTTCATTAGTTGGTGTAAGCACAAAATTATCATTTTGTGAAATCACTCCCCTTCAACTATTTAAATTTATTAGCCATCCCATAGTATTCCATAGTACCAGAATACAGAAATGCCCACCTCCTTTCAGTCTGTCTTGCTCTTTTAAAATTAGTGGCTCTCCACTTAGTTAAAACTTAAATTTCCCACTTTCGTATCTAACTGCTTAGTGCACACTGCAGTGTTTAGGATAAATCTTTTTTTTTCATCTTACCTTTAGACATCTAGTGCAAGACCACCAGTTATTGGAAAGCTCACATTCTGCCTTTCTGTAGTCATCTTGGGATTATTGCTTCTGTTTTCTCCTGGTGAGCGAAGGAATACAGGGACATTATTTCCTGGAGACGAGAGTGCTGCTCACCAGAAATCCTAATAACTGTTTTATAGGTGACCTATTTGCATGCAGGACAACTAATTTGCAGTGACATGCACTGTCTAGATTGTTGCAAACCAGATACTCCTGTCAGTGATTGATATTCTCACTCAAACTGCCTAATCAATAAAAAGGGTCCGTTGCCATGGATATGAACTTTCCTTCTGTCTCTGTTACTGCCTTGGTGGATATGGGCATCCTGAGGCAATGTAAAAAATGCCTCATGTTTACTGACAACCAGTTAAGTCACAAACTGATATGGTATGTTAGAGATGTATTTACATAATGTCACTGGAGGCAAAGCTCTCACGTAAAAGTACTCCTAATGTCAGTAGACACAAGCAACCTGTAAATAGTTCATCTCCCAGGCCCATGCTTACACTTACCAAGGGTATCAGAACTTGTCAGAGGTTTGGGATGCATAGCTAGGCTTAAGAAGGCCCTTGTGGTCATTAGCCTGGTAATCTTTTGTGAAGCTATGTGGTTTTGTACATCCTAAGGGCCTTTCCAGGACCCACATGGGAAACCATCCTCTAAAGGCAGAGGAGGAGGGTTTAATGGTAGGCGTTGCCCTAGAGGCAGAGGGGGCCCACAAAACCAGGGCTTTAGAGACACCTTTTCCGACGAGCCCTGTCACTGTTCCTGAAGTGCTGCTTGACTGTCCATCTCTGGAGGGAATCAGGGGTCAACTTGTTTTGTACTAAGAAGCCTGGACCCATTTGACTCAAAATCCCTGGGTGCTAAGCATAATATCTAGAGGCTACTATACTCCCCCATCTCCAAGAACTTCACTGTCGTGCCACCCAATCAGAGTGAGAAGACAGCATAGGAAGTTCAATAGATTCTTCAACATAGTCATCCAAGAGGTCCCAGCCATGCAAAGAGTTTTCAGAACCTACTCCTGCTTCTTTTTGGTGCCAAAAAAGACTGGGACCCAAAACCCATTTTGGATCTAAGCAAGTTAAATGATTACGGTTCAGTCCTTTCTGCCTTTGTTGTGCAAGGATGACTGTATGTGCTCAGTAGATCTCAAGGATGTGTACTGTCGCATCAAAATAGACAGGCTCTCCAGGAGATACCTGCACTTTAGGCTGGGAGCCAATCATTTCCAGTTCAGGACACTGCCCTTAGGGCTCACCGTAGCCCCTCAGGTGTTCATCAAATGCATGGCAGTGGTAGCAGCTCACATGAGACTCAGAATTCCATGTGTTTTCATACCTAGACTATTGGCTTCTTACCATCCCCATGAGGCATCAACTAATCCAAGCTAGAGATTACTTACTCCAACTTTCACACTCACTGGGCATCACTGTAAATGGAACCCTAGCAAGACCGTCCAGGCTTACTTTCCTGGTCTGTTAAATACTTTTAACCTTGCAAAAGGCTTCCACTAAGAAAGTATAAATCAGTAAGTGGAAAAGGTTCATCATTTGGGTACAGATAGAAATAGTGACCCTTTTTCAGCACCAGTTTTGGATGTTTTTCTCAGTATTCTATTTGAGGAAGGAGCTAGCTTCTCTACCATCAAGCTTCAATTTGCTGCTATTTCTAATTTTCGCACTGCAGGTCAGTCTCGTTCCCTATTCACCTTTAAATCATGCAAATCCTTCATGAAAGGTATTTTCTTGTTGAGGCCTCCTTGGGATCACATTGTTTTGCAGGTTTTGACTCTGGGACCCTTCGAACCAGCTGCAAGTTGCGACATGAAGTTTTTGTCATGTAAGACCATCGTTTTGGTGGCTGTAACTTCAGCTAAGAGAATTTCCAAACTTACAAGCCTTATCCACCAAACCATCTTACATATTTTTTCATAAGAACAGTTACTTTACATACCAGTCCCTCCTTTATGCCTAAAGTAGCCATAGAAAGCAATATCAGTCAATCCTTCCACTTACTAGTGTTCTTTCCAGTTTCTCTAATAAAGGGGACTATGTTCTACACCTTCTAGACATTCATAACTCTGTTTCTTTCTGCAGAGAATTAAACAACACAGGAAGTCTGACCAACTGTTTGTAGCCTTCTCAGCTAAGAAAGTAGGTCAAGATGTGTCCAAGATTACCTTAAAATGGATAACTAGCTGTATTTCTTTTATTTATTCTCAAAAGGGCCTATAATTACGTTGACCACCTAGGGCACATTCCACCAGAGCTGTGGCTACTACTTCCTCCTCTTGTTCTAGAACCTCCATTGATGATATTTGTGCAGAAGCGACAAGGTCATAACAGTCTCATCTTTTTGGTACACCAAGTTGGATATGGTTTCTAGGAGTAAGGCTTCCTTTGGCTCGATGGTGTTCTGGCATATACTTCCATGAAGGCCACCCAGGAATTTTCGTATCTGGGGACTCTGACTCTGTCATGAGGAGGAATGAAGAAGACAGCATCAGATTAAAAGGTTCTGTCTTACCGTATCTTGGCTTCTGTGTTGTCTGTCTGCATTCCTCCTCACTTCCCCACCCAGCCATCCCCCTGTCTTATTCTTCTAGAGGATAATGGAAAATGATGGGGCGCATAGGTCCCATGTCTCAGCCACATTTGCCATTCCTTTGCTGTCTGGGTGCTGAATGTATGGAATCAGCAAACTCTATCTGAGGTGCTTGTTTGGAAGTAGTGCATTATGAGTAAAAGGGAGGAGCTCAAGAGTTGGATCCAAGTGTGAAGAATATGGCAGAGCTGGATCCAAAGGTTGGATCTGAGACCCTATCATGAGGAGGAATGAAGATAGACAACATAGATGCCAAGTTATAGTAAGACGTAAACTTTTATTCTGCCAACAGCTAGTTCTTGTGGTTGTTTCCATACATGGCTCTAGTGCTAGTTTGGCTAGAGACATTTCTGTTTGAGACTGATGAGGAATCTGATGTGGATAATGGTCAATTCCTTTTTGATAGAGAGTCCAGTTAACTCTTGATTCTTCAGAAGGTGAACCTGAGCCCAAGTCCAAACAAGTGTTCACTTTTCTTCAGATGATTTGTAGATTTAGTGATGTTTTTGATTTGGGAACTGCACCAGAGTTAGGCAGGGTATGTGATCGTACAGAGGGCAAGATGCCCAGTTCTGTAGTTATTCCCTCCCTCTCGTATAAATACATAGTTGTTATGCACAAAAAATACATATACGTATGTCTTATTGGCACATACGTATATGTATCTTTGTGCATAACAACTATGTATTTATACAGTACAGATGTTCATCGTGCATACAGCTGCAGTCATAACAGATGGGTTCTCCTGCCGTCAGGCGGGTCCTCGGTCGGCCGAATTCCAAAGTCTAGGTCTGGCGTCGGTTGTCGTTGCTTCTTCCCTGACGTCAGTGCAACAGGGGTATAAAAGAACCAGCCGACGCCATTTTCTTCAGTCTTTCTTGCCGCGCAGTGCCCGAAGCAGAAGCAGTTCGCAAGTGCCGGTCTGCCAGCTCCTGAAATTACGAAAATTTTGCAACCGAAGTCGTCTTGAAAGCTAAGTACCCCGTTGGGGAAACTTTTCTTGCCTCAGACCGATGTCAGACAAAGTTAATAATTGTATTTCATGTGGGAAGCAAATACCGCATAAGGATTTTCATTCCCTCTGTATTCCTTGTTTAGGCCCAGACCACGACATCTCGGTCTGTCGTTTCTGTGCTACATTCAACAAACGCACCGTTAAGTGTTGGGCGGAGTTCGCCCAGCATTATTTTGGCAAAAAATTTAACTATATTAGGTCGTCGGATACTCCGACTCCAGTTTTGTCTAAAAAGCGCAAAGATAAGGACCGACACACGAGGTCCGCGACCTCTACCGACACCACGCCAAAGCTGACTACAGGTAGTCCGGTTCTCAGCAAGGTGCCTACGCAGCCCCTGACTACCGTCGACACTTCATTGGCGGTGTCTTCTGTGCCCGAGGTCGCAGGCTCCTCGGCCCACACCCCGACTACAGATACCGAAGCCACTCTTGGTGGTGAATCTCAAAATGTAGACAGGTCTGCCTCCTCTCAAGGTGTCTTCAGACCTTCCTCTTCTTTTTCCATCAAGGCTTTCACTAAGTCTAAAGCAGCCATGCATTCTAAGAGACAGGCTACACAGGACCCATCTCCAGGCCCCATGCCTAAAAAACAGATGCTTAAAATGGCTGAGGATTTAATTACTCTTATCAGGGGTTCTCAAACCCCCGGACAAAGGCCCAGAGTGGAGGAAGAATCCCTCCTCTGATCAGGCCTCCATTATATCAGAGCACTCTGATGAACAGGAACATTCTTACTCCCCTTTTGAAGATTCTGATGCAGAGGAGTCCATTCCCTCTGTATCCCCCCCAGAGGATTACTCATTTGGGGAAACCTTGCATACCTTAAGGGAACACTTCCACTGGGAAGGCCAAGAGTACTCAGATTCCAAGAAAAGGCTTAGGGAATTTCTCTTGCTACCTCAGCACAGGCTTCTGGCTATACCTCCTGTCTTGGACATACTAGATGATGTGTACTCGGAGGCCTGCCTTAACCCGGATTCTTTACCTCCAGCCCCAGTCAAGCCTGACAGGTACTACCGGGTTCCTGACTCACACCAATTTCTATACAAAAGCCATGCTGCTGACCCAGAAACTATCTCACAGGGCCCCAAGGGAATTAAGGCCTCCACTGCTAAAAATCCATTACCTTCCGAGAGAGATTCCAGATCCTTAGAAAGGTGGGGGAAAAAGGTATATACATCGGCCACCTTAACCATGAGGGCATTAAACTGCCAGTTCCATATGCTAAAGTACCAACAGTTTCTGTTATCACAATTGAGAAGTAAAATGTCACAACCTGAACAACCAGACTTGAAGGAGTTGCAGGATTTGATGCATAGTGCAGAACAAGTGGGTTCTACCTTGCAATGTGGTTTTGATGCTCTAGAGGCCTCATGTAGAGCTGCTGTTACAGGATCAGTCATACGTAGACATGCCTGGCTCAAGGAACAAACCTTACCAGATCATGTCAAAGCTAAATTACTAGATGCCCCTCTACAAAAGGATGTATTATTTGGTGCTAATGCTGAGGAGGTATTAAAGAAAATGGAGGAAAAGGCTAAATCAATGCAAACAGTGAAAGATTTTCTGCAGGTACAACCCCCACATTTCAGTAGAAATTGGCCTTCCAAAAATTGGTCCTTTCCAGCCACGGACAGACCCCAAAGAGGTAGATACAGGCGCCCGAGGGGCAGAGGGCAATCCCAAGGATCGTTTAGAGGCAGACAATGGCAAGCTCCTACACAAAGAGGTGGTGAGGATAGTTTGCAGCCATTCAGAAAACAATTCCAATGACTTTCCCCTTTGCATGCCAAGCAAGGCTCAAATGGCAGCACCCTTAGGCGGAAAACTGGCATTATTTTCAAAAAATTGGCATATTGTCACAAAAGACAAATGGATCCTGGACATTATAAACAGAGGCTACAGATTCCATTTTCACACCCTTCCAAAAATGAGAGGCATGCCAAACCTGCCACACAATCAAAGGGCAGAGGCACAAAGGCAAATTTCAGATTTCATAGACATGAAAGCTATTCAAGAGGTACCTACTCACGAGCAAGGTCAAGGTTTTTATTCCAGGCTATTCCTGGTACCAAGGAAGGGAAAAGATTGGAGACCTATTTTGGACCTATCCATCCTAAACACATTTGTACTCGTACCAAAATTCAAGATGCTCACTTTACTGCAGCTTCTTCCCATGCTGGGCAAGGTGTCTTGGCTGGTAACATTGGACCTCAAGGAGGCATACCTGCATGTCCCAATCAGACAAAATTGCAGAAGATACCTCAGATTTCTTGCAGGTTCAACCCATTATCAATTCTCTGCATTGCCCTTTGGCTTATCTACTGCGCCCAGAGTATTCACGAAATGCCCGGCATCAGTAATTGCCTACTGCAGACTTCAAGGGATACAAATATACCCCTATTTGGACGACTGCCTGATCCAAGCAGACACCAAACACATACTTCTGAAACATCTGGCTTATGTAATAATGTTGTTGAATTCTCTGGGATACACAGTCAACAAAAAGAAATCAAGGCTAATACCCTCTCGGAAAATAATTTTCCTGGGTGCCAACTTGGACACAAACACCCAGATGGCCTACCTCACGCCAGAGAAGCAGGGGCAACTAACTCAATACTTCAGAACACTAGCAAATTTCACCAGGCTGACTGCAAGGAAAATCCTGCAGGTTCTGGGATTCATGACATCTTGCATCTTACTAATCCCATGTGCAAAGCTGCATATGAGGAAACTTCAATGGTACCTGAAAAACCTATGGTCTCAACACAGCCACAGTTTGGAAACAATAATACCACTAATTCCATGTCTTCAAAAGGAATTAATGTGGTTGGCTCAAGCATGCCAAACAAACACAGGTCTCCCATTCAGCAAGCCTCAAGCAAATCATGTCATCACAACAGATGCCTCGGACTACGCCTGGGGCGATATGACAGATCGGTGCATTCAGGGCAAATGGTCCCAAAAGAAAAGCACCTTCACATCAATCAAAAGGAAATGCTAGCAGTAATAAATGCTATTATAGCTTTCAAAGACCTTCTGCATCCAGGTCAACTATTGATCAGGACAGACAACACCACAGTAATGTGGTACATAAACAAACAGGGAGGAACCCATTCATACCCCCTATGCAGGCTGGCCATGTCACTTTGGAACATGGCTCTGGACTTACAAATCGAACTGCAAGCACAGTACTTGCCAGGCAAGGAAAACACGCTGGCAGACAACCTAAGCAGAAATATGACAGATCCACACGAATGGAAGTTGCATCCTCAAGTTTTTACAGAGATAATTCAAGCATGGGGAAGGCCAGACATAGATCTCTTTGCCTCCCACAAAAATCACCAATTGACAAAATTCTGCTCAAGGATTTTTCATCCAAAGGCCTGGAGAGTGGACACTATGTCTTTCAGTTGGACAGCAATGACAGTTTATGCCTTCCCACCTCTTCCTCTGCTGCCCAAAGTTCTATTAAAAACCAGAGCAGACAGACCAAAGATGATTCTCATTGCTCCAGACTGGCCAAGACAACACTGGTACCCACTCCTGAGGAGCCTGACGCATTCCCCACCATGGACCCTGCCTCTAATGCCTCTTCTTCTGACTCAGCACAGCTTCAAAACTCTTCACAGTCAGCTGAAAACACTCAATCTAGCCGCATGGAAGATTCCTTAACATCACAGCAGACCCTACTCTCCAAGGAGGTGCAGGATGTCATTTTGGAGGCCAGAAGGTCGTCTACTAGAAAAGCTTACTCCGCAAAATGGAAACGGTTTTGTGCCTGGAATGAGAAAAAGGGCCAGAATCCTGGAAAACTGAATTTACCTCAAATATTACAGTATCTAGCTGAGCTGCTAAGCAGTGGACTTTCATTCTCCTCCATCAAAATCCATGCCTCAGCCATTTCTGCAGAATACAACACTGATCCACCTTTATTCTCTCACCCCCTCTTAAGACAGTTCCTCAGAGGGGCTAAGAATCTAAAACCCCCAAGGAAACAACCAGTACCTGCTTGGGATCTCAATTTCCTTCTAGAAAAGCTGACCTTGCCTCCTTTTGAGCCAGCTGCCTCAACAGATTTGCAATATTTATCCTGGAAAACAGCTTTCCTTCTGGCTATTACCTCAGCTCGTAGGGTATCGGAACTACAAGCTCTCATGGCTGTGCAGCCTTTTATCATCTTCCATCAGGACAGAGTTTCCTTACGAACCAACCCGTCCTTTATGCCAAAAGTGGTATCCAGGGTAGCTTTGAATCAGGCTATACACTTACCTACCTTTTATCCCAATCCTCAAAACAAAGGGGAGAGATTACTACATTCCTTGGACATCCACAGACAACTGCGTTATTATTTGGACAGAACAAAGCCCTTCAGAAAATCAGAACAGCTCTTTGTGTCCTATGCTATAGGAGCTCAAGGGAAGCCAATTTCCAAACAGACAATCTCAAAATGGATAGCCCACTGCATATGCTTTTGTTATTCTTTTCATGGCAAAACTGTACCTACAGGCATCAGATCTCACTCCACAAGGGCCACGGCTACCTCTGCAGCTTTCCTCAGAGGAGTTCCTACCAAAGATATTTTGGAAGCAGCCACTTGGAGTACCTTCTCCAAGCACTACCACCTTCCATTATACTCCAAATCTAGAGCAGGCTTTGCCACTGCAGTCTTGCAGGGCATTCTGGCTCCTCCTAGTTCCACCTAGTGCCTACCACCCCTTTCTTAGCTTTGGGATTCTACCCATCTGTTATGACTGCAGCTGTATGCACGATGAACATAGTACAGTTTTGTACCTACCATAAATGTAGATGTTCGAGTGCTAATACAGCTGCAGTCCAGGTTTCCATCCCTCTTTCCCCTCTTGGGACAGGCCTATTGGCTAACACCTCCTCATACAACCTGATTGGGGTATTCATTCATGGTGTATTTGCTTGCACTACTGTATTTTGATTATATGGCATTGCTTTATTACACAAATGTATGTATTGCCTTCCTTCTGGGGCAAGAAAAACTGAAGAAAATGGCGTCGGCTGGTTCCTTTATACCCCTGTCGCACTGACATCAGGGAAGAAGCGACGACAACCGACGCCGGACCTAGACTTTGGAATTCGGCGACCGAGGACCCGCCTGACGGCAGGAGAACCCATCTGTTAAGACTGCAGCTGTATTAGCACTCGAACATCTACATTTATGGTAGGTACAAAACTGTACTTTTTATTGACCTCAGTTTTAGGGGTTATTGGTCTGCACACATTTTTTTACTTTATTGTAAATGCACATCCATTTTTAGTAACCCATTGTGCTTTAAGTATTTTAATTACATAATTGTTTGTCATTTGTGTATTATAAAAACCTGAAAGTGTTGGGAAATTATTCTGATTAAGTTCACTATCAGTGGACGAAAGCACTCAGTAATTTATTTTATCATTTGTCAGTCTGTTTTATTGGCAGGCTATGTTACTTCATTTTATTTTGGTTTCACCTGATAGAGGGAAAATGGTTAGATCTGCAAAGCAAAAAGATCTCTGTACTTATCTAGCCTTTAGAACGTTAAATTATCAAGGCTGTATGTGGAAATGTATTTCGCTTTGTGCAAACAGTTTGATTTGAATTGGCTGCTTCCATACCTGGAGAGCAAAAGTCTTGTATGAATGTCTCTGGTTTCAAAACATGCTTTGAGAGGTGTACTTTTAATGTGCAGATACAATATCGGGAAATACTGCTTCTATTGTATTAAAATGGTATGCTTGGTCACATAATCAGAACAAGTTTGATTTATAAGGCAAAACTTTGACTGCACCATTTAAGTTTTGAACTGGTGTTTAGATCCTCTGTTACACAGATTCTAAGTCAGTGGGATGATGGAGGCAAATTACTGCATAGGATATCTAGGAAGTTTCGTATACCCAAATTCTCTCCAAATAAGGTGTCTTCCTTCAAGAGACATGACAAACAAAACCAAATGGAGGATGTTCCTTTCCAAAAAAAAAAAAAATCAAGCCCCTGCAAAGAAATGACTAGGCCAAGTCACAGAGCACCTGTATTCCCTCGCCTTCCTTCTCTTAGTTCTCCTTCCCCCAGGTTCTCTCTCCAAGTCCTGCAGGCTGGCCATACACAGTCTCAGACAAATGGGTTCTGAGAATAATTCAGAGACGATACACTTGGCACTGGATAAAAAATCCTCCCCCTTTCAGGGGAATCCCACCACACCCACCAGACGAGGTCTTGCATTTTTCTGTACTGCTCCATCACATTGTGTACAAGTAGGGGTCATAGAACTACTGCCTATGATACACAAAGGCAAATGATTTTACTCCAGCATTTTTTTGGTACCCAAAAAGGAGCATTCTTCAGTACCCACCCTATATTTGTCATTTATAAGCACCTTTATAAAGTTCCAAATTTCAAAAAGCTTACCTTACAGTCAGTCCTAGCATTTCTTCCAGACTGCTGTTTTATGGTGACTCTAGATCACAGAGAGACTTGTATTCCTGTTCCCAGTTTCAATAAATTTTTGAGATTTGCTGTGTCTAGCTTTCCACTTTTCAGCATTACTCTTTAGGCTATCTGTTGCACCTTGAGGGTTTATAAAGATGTTCTTCGTTCCACATTGCTGCAGTCCTAACTATTGGGTAGTCCGCTGTCCAGTCGGCCCGAATACCAGAGTATATGGCTGACGTCGGTCAGGGCGCATTAGACTGACGTCAGTACGTCAGGGTACTAATGCGCATGACCGACGTCATATCCTCAGTCTTTTTTGCCGCATGGTCCGATGCAGAAGCAGTTTTGCGAGTGCAGGTTGGCGTTCTGAAATTTTCTGAAGCCGGAGTTTCTGACCGAATCAGAGTTGGCTAAGTACCCGCTAGAACATTTTGGTTTTTCTTGCCTCAGTATTTAACCGGATGTCAGAAAAGTGAATAACTGTATTTCTTGTGGGAAACAGATACCTCATAGGGATTACCATACCTTGTGTATACCTTGTTTAGGGCCTGAGCACGACGTTGTTGGATGCCGCTCTTGTGCTAGGTTTAACAAACGCACTATTAAGAGAAGGTTAGACTGTGCCAGGTTAGTGTTTGGGAAGCGTTGTAATTATAAAATGCCGCCGGATGCTCCGACGCCGCTTCGGCCCAAGAAGCGCAAGGACAAAACAGCGAGCCTAGGGTTGATGAACCGCAGTCCCGCACGCCGGTTCTTTAGAAGGCTCAGTGGAGCCAGAGGTTTTGCCAGGAGTTTCTTTGGAGTCTCAGGCAGAGACTTTACTGTTACAGGATGTGCCTTCTCAGGAGGTAGGCCAGGCTGAGGGGCTTCTCAGGTAACTGTTCTTCCCTCTCTTCCCAAGGTAGTTAGAGCCTCCTTCTGTTTCCAAAACTTCTTTGAGAGGTAGGCCAAGTTCAGCTTCAGTGGGGGCTTCTCCTAGCATTTCAGGTTCTGTGCCT
Organism: Protopterus annectens; assembly: GCF_019279795.1. Classification (NCBI taxonomy): domain Eukaryota; kingdom Metazoa; phylum Chordata; order Ceratodontiformes; family Protopteridae; genus Protopterus; species Protopterus annectens. The sequence goes on from NC_056747.1 coordinate 729,636,956, forward strand.
AAGAAACATATGCTTAAAATGGCAGAAGATTTGATTACTATGATTAGAGGTTCTATGCCCCTCCTGATAAGAGGCCTAGGGTGGAACCTGAGTTTGATAGTTTTGAACAGTGTTCAGAGGCTTCTGAGTCTTCTGGAAGATTTGCAGGAGTTTCCTCCTTATTCTGATTCTGATGTGGATGATTCCACTCCTACAGCTTCTCCTCCTGAGGATTTCTCATTTTCAGAGACTCTGCATTCCATGAGGGAGCACTTTAAATGGGAAGGCCAGGATTACTCTGATTCCAGGAAAAGGCTTAGGGAATTCTTGTTTTTACCCCAGCATAGGCCCTTAGCTATACCTCCTGTGTTGAATGTGGTGGAAGATGTTTTTGCAGAGGCTTCCCTGAACCCTGATTCTTTGCCTCCTGCTCCTGTTAAACCTGATAGGTACTATAGGGTGCCTGAAGCTCATAAGTATCTTTTAAGAGTCCTAGGGCAGACCCGAAACTGTTTCTCAGGGACCTAAAGGTGTTAAGGCCTCTGTGGTTAAAAACCCTGTTCCCACTGATAAAGAGGCAAGGGCTTTGGATAGATGGGGAAAGAAAGTGTATACTTCTTCCACTTTAGCCATGAGGGCGTTGAATTGTCAGTTTCACATGCTAAAATATCAAAATTATCTCCTTTCACAACTGAAATCTAAGGTGGATGCTTTGGCGGAAGGTATTGAGTGTAAAGAGTTGCTGGATTTAGTTCATGTGTCTGAACAAGTGGGTAAGCATTCTTTGCAATGTGGTTTTGATGCTGTACAGGCCTCCTCGAGGGTGGCTGCCACTAGTTCTGTTCTTCGCAGGCATGCCTGGTTGAGGGATCAGAATTTAGCTGAGCATGTTAAGACAAGGATTTTGGATGCTCCTTTACAGTCTGATGTGTTGTTTGGTTCGCCTGTGGAAGCAGTTTTAAAGAAAATGGAGGACAAAGCTAAGTCTATGCAAACTGTTAAAGATTTTTTGCAGGTGCAGCCACCGAAGTTTAGTAGAAATTGGCCTACTAAGGGATGGACATATCCTGCTTATGATTCCCAGTCTAGGGGTAGGTCTAGACGTGGTAGGGGCAGAGCTCAAGGTTCTTTTAGGCCTAGAACAGGGAGTTCACCTGCTCAAAATTCTGGTGAGGGCAGGGGTCAGTCCTTTCGTAAACAGACCCAATGACCTGCCTTTTCAGCTGCCAGTAGATTCTCGTCTGGCAGCTCCTTTGGGAGGAAGACTGTCTCTTTTCAAAGAAAATTGGGATTTAATCACTCAAGACAGATGGGTGTTGGATATCATTCACCACGGTTACAGGTTTTATTTCCATACATTGCCCCCTTTCAAAGGCATGCCAGACGTTCCTCCTCCACAAAGGAAAGAGGCTCACAAGCAAATTTCTCTGTTACTCCAAATAGGGGCCATTCAGCCAGTCCCTGTATCAGAAAGGGGCCTAGGATTTTATTCTCGCCTGTTTCTAGTACCAAAGAAGGGGAACACGTGGAGACCAATTTTGGATTTATCTATCCTCAACACTTATCTGGACATTCCAAAGTTCAAGATGTTGACGTTACAACAGCTTTTACCTCTGCTGGGCAAAGATCACTGGATGGTAACTTTAGATCTCAAGGAAGCTTACCTTCATGTGCCTATAAGACTAAGTTGCAGGAAGTATCTGCGCTGAGCTGGAAATTCTCATTATCAGTTCTCTGCATTGCCCTTTGGCTTATCTACTGCCCAGAGTATTCACAAAGGTTCTGGCTCCAGTGATAGCTTACTTCAGGCTAAAAGGAATTCAAATCTATCCTTACTTGGACGACTGCCTGATTCTGGCTCAAGAAAAGGAAGACCTTCTACAGCATCTGGAATATGTTATAGCAGTGCTAAGATGCCTAGGGTATTCTGTGAACGAAATAAAGTCCAGTCTAGTACCCTCTCAAGACATGTGCTTTCTGGGTGTGAGACTGAATACAGCAGCCCAGATGGCCTTTTTAACCCCGGACAAACAAAACAGTCTATCCCTTTACTTCCATCAACTATCTCATCAGTCCGTGCTGACTGCAAGGACAGTCCTTCAAGCATTAGGGTTCATGGCATCTTGTATTCTGGTGCTTCCCAATGCCAAACTGCATATGAGGAAGCTGCAATGGTATCTCAAAATGTATGGACACAGCACTGCCAGGATTTGGACACTGTCATTCAAATAATACCTTGCCTTCAAAAAGAATTTTGTGGTGGGCTCAGGAATGTCACCTAAACAAGGGACTCTCTGTGACCCGCCAGAGGCGAGTCAGATTTTAACGACAGATGCCTCGGACATTGCTTGGGAGCTCATCTAAATGGAAAGTGGATACAAGACAAGTGGCCTGCCAGACTACAGCATCTACATATCAACATGAAGGAGATGTTAGCAGTCCAGTTTGCATTAATGGCTTTCAAGGAGTTACTTCTTCCAGGGCAGGTGTTGATTCTAACAGACAACACAACTGTCATGTGGTACATCAACAAACAAGGGGGAACACATTCTTATCCTCTATGCAGGCAAGCAATGATTTTATGGGAGACTGCGCCCAGCTTGCAACTAACTCTTCAGGCAAGGTTTCTGCCGAGCACAGAACTCCTTAGCAGATGTGTTAAGCAGACAAATCATGGATCCCCACGAGTGGAAACTGGATCTTCATGTATTTCAGAAATTGACAGTGTCATGGGGAACTCCAGACATAGATCTGTTCGCTTCTCCACTAAACCACCAGCTGCCAAAGTTTTGCACAAAGGGGTTTCATCACACAGCTTGGAAAGTGGATGCTCTTTCTTTCAGTTGGAAAAATCTTCATGTGTATGCCTTTCCACCTCTGCCTCTTCTTCCAAAGGTGCTCTTAAAGGTCAGACAAGACAAGCCAAGGATGATTTTAATAGCTCCAGATTGGCCTCGCAACACTGGTACCCACTACTAAGGAGTCTGGTAAGGAAGCCTCCATGGCCTTTACCTTTGATTCCACATCTGTTATCTCAGAAGGACGGTCATCTGCTCAATGTCAAGCTTCACTCACTTCATCTAACAGCCTGGCATATTCTGTGTTGAAACACAGCAGGTCTCAACTTCCTCAACAAGTTTTAAATGTGATTATGGAAGCTAGAAGACCTAGTACAAGGAAAGTGTACGCAGAAAAATGGAAGAGGTTTTTATTTTGGAGTACAGCAAAGAATTTGGAGATTTCTGAGCCTAATTTGAATGTGGCTCTTCAATATCTTACTGAGTTATTGGACAAAGGTTTGTCCTTCTCTTCCATTAAGATTCATGCTGCAGCAATTTCAGCTCACTATGATTGTGACCCACCATTGTTTTCGCATCCTTTGTTCAAGCAGTTTCTTAGAGGGGCAAAGAATATAAGACCCCACGTAGAGCTCCTACTCCTGCTTGGGATCTCAATTTTGTGTTGGAAAAACTTACTCTACAACCATTTGAGCCTGCGGCTACTGCTGAATTGAAATACTTGTCATGGAAGACTGCTTTTTTGTTGGCTATTACTTCTGCAAGAAGGGTGTCTGAGTTGCAGGCCCTTATGGCAGTAGAGCCCTTTTGATTTTCCATAAGGATAGGGTATCATTACGCACTAATCCTTCCTTTATGCCTAAGGTGGTTTCTAGTGTGGCTTTAAACCAAACTATTCATTTGCCTACTTTTATGCAGACCCCAAAATAAAGGGGAAAAGATTTTGCACACTTTAGATGTACATAGGCAATTGCGTTATTATTTAAGCAGGACTAAGGATTTTAGGCAGTCTCAGCAGTTGTTTGTTTCTTTTGCTTTGAGTTCGCAGGGCAAGCCTGTGTCAAAACAAACTATTTCTAGGTGGATTGGGTTTTGCATTGCATTTTGTTATTCCCATCATGGCAAGGAGATTCCAGCTGGGATTAGGCCTCATTCCACTAGGGCTACTGCCACTTCAACAGCATTTCTAAGGGGTGGCAACTAAGGATATTTTGGAGGCAGCTACTTGGAGTTCAGTGCATACTTTCTCTAAGCATTATCACCTTCCTCTCTACTCTAAGTCTAGGGCTGGTTTTGCCACAGCTATTTTGCAAGGCATGTTGTCAGCTCCTGCTTCTTTATGATTTGCCAGCCTCCCTTACCTCTGCTTTGGGATTCTACCCAATAGTTAGGACTGCAGCAATGTGGAACGAAGAACATAGTACAGTTTTGTACCTACCATAAATGTAGATGTTCGAGGATCCACATTGCTGCAGTCCAATTTACCCTCCCTCCTTCCCCTCTGTGTTTAGGGGTGGTTGTGTAGGTGAGGTTATATGCTGATATTTTTGTATATATATATTTTTGTATATATTGTACATATTTCTGGTACAGGTATATTGGGCCTTGTCTTTTTAGGGTCTTCTGACATCTGGGGCAAGAAAAGACTGAGGATATGACGTCGGTCATGCGCATTAGTACCCTGACGTACTGACGTCAGTCTAATGCGCCCTGACCGACGTCAGCCATATACTCTGGTATTCGGGCCGACTGGACAGCGGACTACCCAATAGTTAGGACTGCAGCAATGTGGATCCTCGAACATCTACATTTATGGTAGGTACAAAACTGTACTTTTCTGGTCCCAGTGGTTTCCTAGTACAGAACCTTAGGCATCTGCATTTTTCCTTATTTAGACTTTCTGATTTGTGCACATTCTATATTTAAGTGCTTGGCGTCCTTAGACAAGGTTGCATCCCTCCTTTTCACAACAGGGCTTCAAACTGAACCTTCAAAAGGGCTTCCTCACACCATCTCAATGAACTTTTTTCTTGGGGTGTCAGTAAAAAGGATAGCCTTCCTGCCAGAAAATAAAGATGTGAAGTTGTTCTATCTCGCCGTTTTGTTCTTACACGTGGGTTTGGAGTCGATCCCTCGGCTCCGAGTCGGCCACTTTTCAAGCTCAGACTCTGAGAAGCTCGAGACCTAGTGTATATCCCATGATGCTCTACTGTAAATCCCCAGATCTAGTTTGCCGCTGCAATGGATCTACAGCTCGTCTGAGGAAGCTCGGGCCAGTGACTTATTTTTTCAATATTAATAGAAGTTTTTTCTGAATAATAGTATTATATATCGTTAAAATTAGAAGTGTTATTCTATAATATTGGGCTATAGCCTGTTTGTTTAGCTCTAGTTAAAAATATTTGAAGTAGTTCTATTCAGGGCTGTTAGGCCTCTCATCTGTTTGGGCGTGACAGGGCTCTGTCACTTTTGTGTGCGTGTACTCTCCTTTCTTCTTTTTACAATCTATAGGTATTTAGTTATATTTATATACTTACATATATCCTATAAGAAGTTAGTTCTTAGTTAAATTAGTGTTGCAATAATATTTACACAGATAACTGTTTTGTTATTATACTTAAAATTCAGGGACCTGAATTTTTATTGTTAACATGTCAGAGAAACAAAAGTCAGGATTCAAAAGATGTGGGCGCGGTCAAAAAATGTTTGTTACAGACAACCACTCTACCTGCGTGTACTGTTTGGGCTCTGTTCACCTACAAGAGGTGTGCTCTATCTGCCACTCCTTTAGCGCCAGGGTTCTCTTGGAAAGGCGCAGGAAGCTGGTAGATAGGGGACTTCTGAAGCCTGATTTTCAGGTACTTTAGACAAAGCTGACCTCTCTTCCAAGGCTTCGAAGTCTTCCAAGGGATCCTCGGAGCCCAAGTCGCCAGCTCCGAGCTCCTCTACTATGGTTCGTGCATCGGCTCCACATCGCTTGGAGTCGTGTATAGATCCTCTACCTCGGAGCCCAGTTGTGGATCCAATATTGGAGACTCCTCAGTCTCCAGTTCTTCAATCGATACCATCTTTGGCTCCTTCGACCCATCCCTTGACGCATTCTTCGAGGCTTTCTGATGTGGACCTGGACCGAGTGGTTAAGAGGCTCTTGGAGAACCCGGCCCTGGCCAAAATGCTGTCTGCTTCGAAGCCTGAAACCCCAGCCATAATTTCTCCCCCTCCTCCTCCGAAGCCAATCGAGCTCTCTGAGCCGGGGCGGGAGGAACCGATGTTGGTAGAGCCCTCGGAGCTGAGGTTTGATCCACCTCCCTCTGCTCCATCGACCTTGATCTCCTCGGTTCTGACCGGGGAGTCTCGGGGCCGACAGTCCCTCGCTGGTTGTGGGGTGGAGAGTCGAACCAATACCTCGGTTCCGACCCTTCCCCTCGGGGCTTCGGCGCAGGTGGCTTCGGCTCCATCCTCTGGATTGGAGCGGGGGGTCTCGGCTCGGAGAGAGCTGCCAGCCTCTTTAGAGCCGACAGACTTCTCGGACGGAGATTCTGGTGCCTTCGATGCCATGAGGAAGGTCATGTCTGCTAAGACAACCACCTCCTCTGATCTGTCTTCCCCTCCCCCTAAAGGGCCTCGTTCTACCTCTTCCCCACAGGTCCCCACCAGGCGTCGAGATCTAGGGCCTCAGGTATCCCCATTGGGTGGCCCCTCCTCTCTAGGGATGTCACCGGACGCTTCCACCGATGAAGTACCTAGAAAGAGACTGTGCAAGAGGAGGCACTTGGATTCCCTACAGGAATCCCTGACATCGGATACCGACTTGGAGGAATCAGAAGGGTCCCCACGATCCCCCTCAGAGGATGTCTCATTTGCAGACATTTTGGAGATGTTAAGACAGAGGGGTGATTGGCAGTCCCTTGCCCCTACTGAGGACGAGTCGGTCCTCCTGAATGCCTTTGGATCTTAACCATCCACCTCCTGGGTTACCCCGCCCTTCGACGAATTGCTGGTGCTGGTTGCTCGAAGGGAGTGGGAGTCCCCTGACTCAGTGGAACCAGTCCCTCGTAGGCCCAACAAATTTATTACTTCCCCTACTGACAAGGTTTTTCTTACAAAGGGAGTCCCAGTTGATGCCATGGTGGTGGCGGCAGCCACCACGAAAGAGATGTAGGAAACCTCTTTTTCTGTCCATCCTCCTAATAGGGATTCTAGGACGAAGGACAGGTATGGGAAACACTTATTTAGTTCTGTGGCATTTTCCATGAGGTCGCTCAACTACCTGACACATTTTACCCGCCTTCACTGAGATCTCCTTAAAGAGCTGGGAGATGCTCTCCAGGTTAACATAGCTGATGCAGTTTCTGAGAGGGTGACTGCGCAACTCAACACCCTCAATTCGATAGTAAACTCATCCATGCGACTCATTTCTTATGCTGCCGATGGATCGAGTAGGGCGGCAGGCTCAGCCATAGCTCTTCGGAGACGGTCTTGGATGCGCCTTTGCTCCTTTGCGGAAGCCTTCAAATCTTCCTTTGTCAATACCCCATTCGATGGGTCCGCCTTGTTTGGACCCAAAATTAAGGAGACACTTACTAGGTGTGAACAAGAAGGAAAGACTCTGTCTGCTCTAGGAGTCCGTTTTTCCACTCCAACTAGACCGTACCCCAAATAGCAACAAAGTGGAAAAATGTGGTTCCAAAAATCCCAAGGAGCTTTCCAAACCACACCTACTGATACCCCCTCTAGGGGCAGAGGAGGTGGCAGAAATGGAAGACGTCGTCCAAACGGCAGAGGCGGTCCGCAAAACCAGGGCGACAGGGAGCAGTTCTCTGTTAAGCCCTATCAGCGTTCCTGAAAGGAAGCCCGGCTGTCCTTCTCTGGAGGCAGTCGGGGGTCGCTTGGTTTTATACCCAAATGCCTGGCTAAATATTACAACGGATTCTTGTGTAAAAAAGCATCATTGTCAGAGGTTACTACATTCCCTTTACAAAAATCCCCCCCATGTGTACAAGGATTCCAGATGTTCCACCCAGTCTGAGAAAGCTAGCAGCCGTAGAAATCCGAAAACTGCTAGACAAAAGTCATCCAGCCAATCCCGGCGGACCAAATAGGATCCAGAACTTACTCACGGTTCTTTTTAGTTCCAAAGAAAACAGGGGACTGTGGAGGCCCATACTGGACCTCAGCAAACTCAACACCTTCATCAAGAAGGAAAAGTTCCAGATGGTCACGCTTCAATCGATTCTTCTGTTCTTAGCAACGGGCGATTGGATGTGCTCTGTAGATCTCAAGGATGCTTACTACCACATCAAAATGGACAGATCATCTAGAGATCACCTGTGTTTCCGGCTGGGGGCCAGTCATTACCAGTTCAGAGCCCTACCCTTTGGTCTCACCACAGCCCCCAGGGTGTTCAAATGTATGGCAGTGGTCACGGCTCACCTGAGACGTTTGGGATTCCGGGTGTTTCCATATCTGGACAACTGGCTCCTCACCGCCACCTCCAGGCATCAACTAATCCAAGCAAGAGACTACACCATAAGCCTTTGTTCCCAGTTGGGCATAACCTTAAACTTCGAAAAATCTGCGTTATCGCTCTCGCAGCATATTACATTTATAGGAGCAGAACTGGACACAGTCAATTCAAGGCTCAGGTTGCCTCAAGCAAGAATCGTATCTCTAAAAAGTCAATTATCCAGTTTGTTGGTCCAAAACAAAGCCCCTGCATCCCAGATACTGCAGCTATTAGGCACAATGGTAGTCCAGTTAGGGCGCATGTACATGCCGATACTCCAGTGGCTACTCTTCGCACAATGGTGTTACCAACGACTGCCCATGTCACACAAGATCCAGTTAACGAATCTTTGCAAGAAGGATCTCAATTAGTGGTTGAACAGCGGCCAAGTGATAATCGGACATCCCTTTGTTCTTCCCCAACCCACAGCCACAGTGACCACGGATGCTTTCCTGATAGGGTGGGGAGGGCTATTTCAGGGAAAGACTGTCCAAGGCACTTGGTCAGACATGGAATCACATTTGCATATAAATGTCCTAGAGCTGAGAGCGGTGCTCCTGGCATTGCAACACTTTCACTACTCTCTTCCTCCAGGTACAATTGCTATCCAGATGGACAACATGTCGGTAGTCTGGTACATCAACAGGCAAGGGAGAACCAGATCATATCCCTTATGCCGAGAGGCCCTAAGAATTTGGCAATGGGCTGTATCCACCAGACGCTTTCTGATAGCAACGCACATCCCGGGGTCTTCCAACGTGATAGCGGGCAAGCTAAGCAGGGCCATGCTGTTGCCTCATGAGTGGTCTCTCAAACAAGTGGCGGACAAGATTTTCCGCAGATGGGGCCAGCCTTGCTGCGACCTGTTTGCATCTCCGATGAATGCCAAATGCAGCAGCTACTTTGCCCTTTATTCCCCACCGGGGAACAACCCGAGGGATGCGCTTGTACACGATTGGCCCCCGGGCCTCCTATATGCCTTTCCTGCCAATTCCCAAATTCATACAGAAAGCCAAAAGTGTGGGAAGGACTGTGATTTTGATAGCCCCGTCTTGGCCTCGGCAGATTTGGTTCCCCTTCCTGCAGAAGTATCAAGTGGAAGAACCATGGATCCTGGACCCAGTGCCAGATCTTCTGACTCATTCTTCGGGAGTTCTTCATCCCTCCCTCATCTCCCTAAAACTGACAGCTTGGCTGCTCCAATTCCCATTTTAACCAGGTCTCAAGATTTGTCTCCCGCGGTCCAACATATTATAGTTTCCTCTCATAAACTGTCTACCAGGAAACTATATAGTAGCAAATGGAAACGATTTGTTCACTGGGCTTTTCATCATGACATTGACCCTTATGTGGCACCTATTCATACCATCTTAGAGTTCTTGTCTTCCTTGTTCCATGATGGCGCAGCAGCTGCCACCATTAGAGTTCAATTGGCTGCTATTTCCAATTTCCATGTAGGGTTTAACGGGTCTAACGTCATGTCCCATAGACTATGTAAGACATTCTTAAAAGGGACCCACCATCTCAGACCACCTATCTGACGCACTGTCTCTCCCTGGAATTTGAATGCTCGCCCCCTTCGAACCCGCCTCATCATGTCACTTAGTTTCTTTCTTGGAAAACTATATTTCTGGTAGCCATTACATCTGCACGTAGGGTCTGCGAACTTCAGGCCTTGTCCCCCAAGCCCCCATATTTGATTTTTCACCCTGAATAGGGTCTCCCTCAGGACTAACCCTACCTTCCTTCCCAAGGTCTGTTCAGAGACTAACTTAAATCAGTCCATTGAGCTTCCAACCTTCTTTAGACACCATACCAACAGACTGGAATATATGTTACACAAACTGGATGTACACAGACAAATGAGATTTTACCTGGATAGGAAGAAGGATTTCAGACAATCGGATCAACTCTTTGTCTCTTACGCAGAGAGTAAGAAAGGTTTTGCAGTATCAAAAATCACATTATCCAAGTGGCTTTCTGACTGCATTAAATTCATTTATTCCTCCACTAATCAGCCATTAACAACTAACGTTAAAGCCCATTCTACCCGGGCTGTTTCTACGTCATTAGCTCATGCAGCTCATTTGCCCTTGGATACCATCTGTGCAACCGCCACGTGGTCAAAACCTCACATGTTTATATCTCATTACAAAGTGGACAGGACCTCCAGGGACAGGGCTTCCTTTGGTTCCACTGTGCTCAGGAATGTTCTCCCGTGAGCCACCCAGGATTAGGGTGCTTGGGCCACTACTCAGTAAGAACAAAACGGCGAGATAGAACAACTTCACATAAAGAAGTTATGTCCTTACCATAACGTTCCATGTGAGTTGTTCATCTCGCCTTTTTGTTCTTACATTCCTGCCCACCTTCCCCCTCCGGTTGAGAAAGATGGTTGCCTTGGTGGATTGGTCGACTTTTGTCAGCTTGTCTTCTGGAACAGACTGTTTCTTCCTTCTACAAACTTATAGCTACCTAGATATGTAGGCACTATAGTTCTGTTTCTTCCTGTAGGCTGTCTTGGTTGCAGTATACTAGATCTAGGGATTTACAGTAGAGCATCATGGGATATACGCTAGGTCTCGAGCTTCTCTGAGAGTCTGAGCTTGAAAACCCTGTAAGCTATTGCCTTCTGCTAAGCTGTTTCCTTCAGACAAGGAGAGTAGGGCCATGGAACAACCAGGCAAAAAGGTTTATACTGCTGCCATCCTGGCTTTTAATGCTGTCAAACTGTATGACTAGGAATGTTTAGTCCTTCTTTCTCAGGTTTCTTGGGTAGTTTGACTTCCCTGATTCTGAAGGGACGGTTTCAGCCCTTTCCTTGCCGGGTTATGCTTCACAAGTGGCTCGCCATTGCCTTAAGTATAGCTATGATGCAACTGAAGCTTCTGATAGGGCTGCTGCACTAGGTTCTGTTCTGAGTCATTACTCATGGCTTCATTTCAGGACATGCCGGATGACATTAAGACCAAATTATTTAATGATTATCTTGATAATCAAAATTTTTGTTCCTCTGCTGATGCTGAACTTTTTACATCACTCCAGGACAAAGGCAAGGCCTTACAAGAGTTGAAACATATTTTTGTTTTTCCTATCCCTAAGTTTCATCAGCTCCTACCTTCCCTGGCTCTGAAACTGTTTCCATAGTTTCAGCTATTGTTGTTCCTCCTCTGACTCCAACTGAGCATTCAGACTTCTCTGTGCCGACAGTCCTGGTTTCGACTATCTTTGTGCTAATCAGATCTGCATCTCTGGCACCGATTATCCTTCCAAATCTGTTTTTGTTAACAGATGGTCTTGCCCTCCACCCAAAAGTAAAAAGGGACCTGATGATGATAATCTTCACTGAATCCTTGACTGTGAGTTCGGTTCCGTATCTGGGAACCGACTCTGCCGTTATGCCAGATCACGCATTCAAAAACTCTTGAGCTTAGCCTTTACCCATAATACACCTCTCAGGATTACCTTACCATACCTTAAAGCTTTATTTAGAAAATGGCGCCTATCGTTAGGCTTAGATGGGTGAGGTAGGTACCTTTGACATGCTCCCTTGGAAGAATGCCAAGAAAGTTAGGCCTGACGCCCATGCTGCACCTCAAGAGTTCGGTGAGACTCTCGAGGCAGATGTTAGCCCAGGGTCTCATCAGACACCCATTTCACAGCTAGAACCAGAAACCACAGTGGAAGCCAGTTCAGCAGAAATGCAGAGTACATCTGCTGAGGTTGATCAGCTATAAGCCCCTAATGGCGAAGGGGAACAGCAGCTCAGGACGTCGGCAGGGCCTACTCTAGCCTTTTCATCCTCCCAGGCATCAGCTTCTGAGTCAACACATCCTTCTATTCCTCTGAAGAGGAAAGAGAAATTAAAACATAGGGAACTTAGAGAAGCTGTACCAGCTTCTGGATGGGAAGTTTTTCCCCCAAATCTTTTCAGGGCCTTCCAGGCCTTCCAGTCGTGGGTACCTGTACCAACCCCCAGACCTGTGCAGGCCTTAAAGGATTTGGAAGTGGAACTCTCTTCCTCTGATGAATCACTTGCCTACTGCTCCCAGATGGAATCCCCCAAGGACTTCATTACCCCTGAGGAGGAGGACTATATTACTCCTGAATCTCCAGAAGAGGAATTCTCCTTTGGGGACACCATTTCTCTGATGAGAGAACATTTTAAGTGGCAGGCCTCAGATGTCTCTAAAACAAAAAAGAAATACTTTGAATTATTGCAGATGGACCAGCCCTCTCCATCTGCAGTCCCTCCCCTGCTTCCAGCCTTTCATGATGCCTTTCTGTCTGCATCGCAGACCCCTGACTCTCAGCCCCTAGCTGCTAAACATCCAGATAGATTTATAAAGTTTCTCAGGCTACACAGTTCCTATTCAAGAACCCCTGTGCAGACCCTGCTGTCATTGCAGTGTCAGCAGATAAATCATACAGACAGCTGCCCTCCACCTCTGTTTCCCACTGACAACGACAGCAAATTTATGGTTAGGTTAGGGAATAAGGTATATACTTCATCAGCTCTAGCCATTAAAGCCCTAAACTAACAAACTCACATGGCTCGGTTTGTTTTAGATAACCTATCAAAAGCTTCTACATGGATTCCAGATGTGCCAGACTCCCCTGCCAAGTCGCAACTCTCTACCACTTTTCAGGTGACCAGGCACTCCATAAAGTGCAGTTATAATGCAGTAGAGGCATCGTCCAAATCTGCAGTCTCCATTTTCAGGTGAAGTTACAACCCTTTCCTATGGATATCCAGACCAAATTGTTAGATGCACCTCTGGATAACAAGGCCTTTTTCGGTGCTGCCTCTGCAGAGCTCCTTAAATCCCTGCAGAAAAAGGGCAAGGAGCTACAAAATCTAAAGCATTTGGTTAGTCTCTCCTATTCCTGGGTATCATAAGAGCTACCCTCAAAGGACCACCTGTGTTAGAAGGCAGTCATCTCATTGTGCCCCACAGGCTAAGGGACAGAGGCAACCTAGGAGACACTCTACTCCTAAACAAACTTCCGCCTCCACTCCAACTCCCTTTCAGAGGCAGCCTGACCAGGACAGAGCTCCTCCACTGTGACTCAAACCTATTACCCAACTCCACCCCTTATCCCTGCATGTCACTGTTTCCCTACCCTCCTGATGGAAAATTATCTCAGAGGCTTGGGTCCTTTCCATCATTCAGAAAGGATACTTTATGACTTGGACACTTCCTCCCTTACAGGGGATATCCCAACCGCCTACAAGTCAGCTTCATCTCTTCTGCACAGTTCTGGATCAGCTTCAAGCGCAGGGTACCGTAGAAAGAGTACCTCCAGAACAGACAAGGGGGTTTTACTCTAGGATGTTAGAAAGGATGGCCCTTGGAGGCCAATCCTAGATTTGTCTGTATTCAATCTGTTCCTCAAGGTCTCTACCTTCAAAATGCTCACTTTGCATCACCTCCTACCTCTCACCCCTCACCAAGCACTCGTGGTATCCCTGGATCTGCGGGATGCTTACCCTACATATCCCTGTTCACCCCAGTTACAGTAAGTTCCTATGTTTTCCATGGGTTCCTTGCATTTTCAATTTTCTGCATTGCTGTTTGGGCTTTCCACAGCCCCTAGAGTATTCACAAAGTGTCTAGCTCCAGTTATCACCCACCGCAACGTGCAGGACATTCAAATATATCCATACCTCTTGATATTTCACCAGGATTGCCATACCCTCTGTCACCATCTAGACATGGTGTACATTACTCTGGCAAACCTAGGGTTCACTGTGAACCAGGAAAAATCTCACGTGACACCCACCCAAGACCTGGTTTTCTTGGGTTGCAGGATAAAAACAGACCAGATGACAGTCTTCATTCCTTGCCAGAAGGTGGAAACCATCACACATTGCCTCCAAACACTCCTCTGTCTGCAAACATTATCAGCCAGGGAATTCCTGAGGGCCCTAGGCCACATGGCATCCTTGATGCCATGCTCCCATTAGCAAGGCTGCATATCAGAATTTTTCATTGGGTACTGAGGAGTCTGTGGAACTAACATTCACATCCCCTGGATGCTCCTCTACCTCTCCTCCCATGCCTGAAAAAAGTGGTGCAATCGTGGACTGCAGCCATACACCACAACCAGGGTATATCTTTGCAGATCCCCACACCCTCACAACAAATCTTCACAGATGCTTCAGACATGGATTGGGGAGCTGTCCTGCAAACCCATAACAAACAAAACAAAGTTCAGGGAGAGTGGTCCTCCCTCAGGCAAAGGGACCATATCAGTATCAAAGAGATGAGGGCCCTTCTCTTAGCCTTGCAAACCTTCCATCCAATTCTCCAAACAGGCACCTTAAAAGTTGTCACGGACAACATGACTGTTCTGTGGTATATCAACAAGTGGGGGGGACAAGGGTCCTTCCCACTCTGCAGCCTGGCAATTCAGATTTGGTCCCAAGCAGCAGAATTGCACATTCACCTGCAAGCAGTGTACATCCCTCCAGCAGAGAATATAATGGCGGACTCGCTCAGCAGAACCTCTGCACCCTCTCACGAATGGATGCTTCACAGGGAGGTGTTTTTGGAACTCATTCACAGGTGGGGTATTCCTCAGACAGATCTGTTTGCCTCCTCCTAGAACAGGCAGATGCCTTTGTTTTGCACAAGGGATCCACATCCAAAGGCGTGGAGGGTGGACGCTTTCTCTTCTTCTTGGGTGGGAATGTATCTTTATGCCTCCCCCCTCCCTTCACTGTGATTCAAAAGGTCCTTCTGAAAATTCAGAGGGACAAATCAAAAATCCTGCTCGTGACTCCCTTTTGACCAAGACAACATTGGTTTCTATTCATCTACTCGCCAGGGGCAATCAACACAGGTTTCCCCACTAATTTGACCTACTCATACAAGACAGGGGGTCACTCACACACCATCAGGTGCTCCACCTCAGACTCACTCTATGGGTGATAGAGTCCTGATCCCCTTAGGACACCTGTATTCAGAGGACATACTCAGTGCCCTGCAGCAGGCCTGGAAACCTAGTCGCAGGAGACATTGTGGCAAAATGGAAAAGATTTTCCAGGTGGTGTCAAAAGAAAAAAAACAGGACCCCTTTCTTATTCCTGTATCTGTGGTCCTTTCTTATTGTGTGAGCTTTTACAAGGGCTGACCTAGTCCTCTGTTAAGGTACACTTGTCAGCCATTTCCACCTATTTCCCCTTGGTTTCTCCTCTGGCATCCAGATTAGAGGTAAAACTATTGAGGGGGGGTACTCATATTAGACCACGTATAAAATCAATATTGCCTTCATGGGACCTTAATTTTGTCCTTGAAAAACTCTCACTACCTCCTTTTGAACCAGCTCACTCAGCATCTCAGAAACTATGCACTTGGAAAGCAATACTACTGGTAGTCCTCACATCTGTCAGGATGGTCTCTGAAATCCAGGCCATGATGGCTAACCCCCCCCCCTTACCTCATCTTCGATAAGGACGGTCTCTCTCAGGACTAACCCCCTCGTTCTTGCCTAAAGTGGTTAATGAACTTAAGTCAAGCATTTAACCTCCCTGTTTTTTTTTCCTCAGCCTCAAAATCCATCTAAAGAACCCTACATTCCTTGGATGCTCATAGGCAGCTCGGGTATTACCTGGGCAAGACCAAGTCCATTGGAAAGTCTGACCAGCTATTTGTCTCCTTTCACTCAAGAACCTTTGGGAAGGTAGTCTCTAAACAGACTATATCTTCATGGATTTCTAAAGCTATCTCTGCCTGTTCCTTTTGTAGAAAGGTTAACTATCAATGTAAGAGCGCATTGTACTTGGGCAGCTGCCTCTTCAACAGCCTTTTTCAGGGGGTGGACTACGCTTCCATACTAGAAGTGGCCACCTGGTCCTCAGTCCATACCTTTACCAAGCAGTACAGGTTAGACTTGGTCTCCAGAGCCAGAACTGGTTTGCTAGGTCAGTTTTGCAGGGTCTCATAAACTAGGCCACTCTGCCTTCTTCCCAGGATCATACCTAAAGCTTGGGTACTCTCCTTACAGTCATGTATATTGCAACATGAGAATGGAAAGACGTAGAATAGTTGTGTAAGAACTTACCATAACCTTGGATGTCCTTCTCTTCCATGTTGCAGTATTCATTGCCCCCGTCCAGTCCCCTCTGGCTCTGTTTCGTCCATCTGGAGTGACTTTCCCCTGCTTTCTCTCCATCCAGACAGGACACTGTAACAGGTACATACATTTATTAGGTACTTTTGGCCTGGTGGCATATGTGAGTCTGAAAACTTCTTTTCCTTGCTCCCCAGGGGTACTACTGTATGCGGGCGGTACTCATTTCTGAAGGGGGTATGTGCAGACATCACTTTTATAGCTGACGTCTGTTTATGGCTCTGGCAAGCAACGCAGCATGTACCCCTGCTCCTAGCACTTCGATATACTGGCCAGATGTCCGGTGCTGCAGGCAGCACCCTCCCTACAGTTATGAATACTGCAACATGGAAGAGGAGGACATCTAAGGTTATGGTAAGTTCTTGCACAGCTACTCTGTATTTGTGCAGCGGCAACATGGGCATCTCCTCATACCTTTATTATGCATTACAAACTGGACCTGGTCTCTAGGGGACGCTAATCATTTGGCTCGATGGTGCTCAGGAATATTCTTCCATGAGACCTCCCAAGATCTGGGTAGCTAGGGACTCTGTCCTACAGTCAAGGATTATGTGAAGATTAACAACATCAGATAAAGAAGTTATGTCTTACCATAACGTTCCATCTGTGTAGTGAATTTTCACTAATCCTTGACATTCCCTACCTCCTTCCCCCTGCCTTTAGAACTCTTGGTGGATCGGATTTTCCCAAAGATTGACTTTCATAATATGAACTCAGATATGGTCTCTTATCTATTATTTCTTGTCTGGCACTATTTTTTGCAAACTCGATCTGAGATAATTTGGTGAGGAGCATTGTGTGTGTGTAGATCTTAGCTTGAGAGTTTTTTTTTTTTAAGGCATGAGCTGGAATCACGGCTGAGTCTGTTGCGAGGCTTGGAACCAAGCCCACAGTCTAGGATTAATGAAGATCGACAACACAGATGGAATGTTATGGTAAGACATAACTTCTTATCCGATGTCAATCGTCATTCATTCATGACAGTTGGGTACCGTTTCCATCCTTGGAACAAACTCAGTCGTTGTAACATGTTTGTGCCAATTAAGGTTACCCATAGTGTCTTTCTTCCCTTCAGATCTCATTGCTGAGTAGAGTTTCAAGAAGCGCCAGGCCGTGCCCTCAAGCCAAGTGTTTTATATTTCTGTACATTTCTCAATACTTTCTCCTTTACACTCTCTTCAAATTTCTTGGTCGCTTTATTATATATTACTAAATTAGTGTGCGAGTGCTTTATCTTTTTTTTTTTTTTTTTTACCTAGTTGGTATCCCTTCCTTACCATGGTTGGTATAGGCCCCTCCCTTTCCTCTTACCTCTGGTAACTCTTAAATACCATTGTTGGTATACTTTCCCCATTCTTCTTTCTTTTCTTTACCCTTTTGAGTATTTCTTGTGCTACCATTGTTGGTACACCAAAAAAAAAAAAAAAATCTTTCACTTGTTGTTTTGTCCCTTATTGTGCATGTGTCTGTGTGATCCCATGAATGGCTGTTCATTGTGATTTATCTGATAATGGCTGACAAAAAAGGTACCACAGGATTTAAACAATGTGACAAATGTGGCAGGAAGATGCCCAACTCCGATTGGCGTCTTTCCTGCGTATATTGTTTAGGAGTGCTGCACTTACAAATTCAGCCTCTGTAAAGGCTTTATTCCCCAGACCCTGGCAGAGCATAAAAACAAACTGATCTTAAGAGGGTTAAAAAAAACCCTTTTGGGAGGCTTTGTCTGAGGTGAAGGTGTCAAAACCTCCTAAAAAAGAAGCAAAGAAGAGCAGCCACTCAGTCCCAGCATCTCCTCAACCTCATGAATCAAAATCATCCAAAGGCCAGGTTTCCACAGAACCGAAGCCTAAACAATTGAAATTTGCACCAACTACTGTCTCCGCACTGAAGTCTACAACCCTTTCAAAGTGCCGTCTATTTCCACAGAACCGACTAAAGTTGCCACAGTACCTCAGACCCTCTGCACCAATAAAAATTTACCCTGTAAAACTGGTCACTTCCAACCCAACACAAAATTTTTTGTAGCTGTGCCGAAGATCAAACCCCCTACCCAGGACTTTATATTCCCTGTCAGTTGACCCCTTTGCTGGTCAGGAGCTCAGTCAATTTATTGATTGCCCAGAATCTCCCTCGGGATGTCTATTCATTTCTCCAGGATCCTTTCGAAGCTTGATGTCGTTAGACTTGGTGGATCAGCTCTTGGCTACCAGAGGTATTCAACCCCATCTAGGACCTCAGTCCCACCCAGGGCAGAGGTTTTTTCTTCACAGACTCCAACTTATCTTCCTCCTTTAACCTCCCCACAAGATTTGGAGCCCTTAACACTGACACCTCTCCCAGTGCTAACTTCTGCCCGAATCGCTTTCTATGCAGGCCTCTACTGAGACCCTTTCTGAGTCCAGTATGCCACAGAAATCCACTTAGTCTTCCAAGCCTTTAGCTGTCTCTGCCTCAGTTAGGTCCAGAGCCCAAACACAGGCACTGGTTTCCGAGGAGGCATTTCGCACTACCGATTCTAGACAAAAAACGATGTCTTTGCATCCGACTACTGCTTCTCAGAGACCGACTGTTTCTCTCAGACCAAGAAGCCAGGCCACTCCTAGAAAATCTGCTTCTAGCCACCATCTTGCTGCTGCTCCCCCACCCCAAGATCAAATGCTTAAAATGGCGGAGAAACTCATCTCCCTTATCCAAGGTACTGAGGCCCCCACTCCAAAAAGGAAAAGGCATCCTTCTTTAGAAATTATGACAGACCAAGAGTCTGAGGAATCTGATTATTCTGTTTTTGAAGAGAAACAACATCCCTTAACCTTTTGAGGCTTCAGATACAGAGGAAGCCTTCCCTTCTGCCTCCCCTCCAGAGGACCTCTCCTTTGGGGAAACCATTCACTCCCTCAGGGAACTTTTTCAATGGTAATCTCAAGACTTCCCACAGTCAAAGAAACGACTTAGAGAGTTTCTGGACCTGCCCCAGCACAGACCCCTGGCCATCCCACCTATTTTGGAAGTGGTGGATGATTATTTCCATGAATCCATCTTAGACCTTGATGCCCTGCCTCCTGCTCCAACTAAATCTGACAGGTACTACAGAGCACCAGATTCTCACAAATACATGTACAGGAATCCTGCTGCAGACCCTGAGGTAATTACACAGGGACCCAAAGGAGCTAGGACTACTGCCAAGAATCCTTTTCCTTCTGACAAAGATTCTCCAGAGCTCTGGACAGATGGGGAAAGAAAGTATACACCTCTGCAACCTTAGCTATCAGAGCACTCAATTGTCAGTTCCATATGTTACAATATCAACAACACACTTTGGAACAATTAAAACAGAAGATTGCTACTTTTTGTGATGGTGCCAACTCAAAAGACCTGGCAGAATAACTGCACTCTGCTTGTCAAGTGGCCAAGCAATCATTACAGTGTGGATATGATGGCCCTTGAAGCCTCTATCAGGGCAGCAGTGACAGGATCTCTTACTGGAAGACATGCAGGACTGAAGGAACAACCTCTCCCTGATCTTGTCAAGTCTAAACGTATTGATGCACCCCCCCCCTAGATAAAAGGAATGCCTGTTTGGGGAAAAAGCAGAAGTGCTTAAAAAGATGGAAGACAAAGCAAAATCTATCCAAACAGTAAAAGATTTCTTTCAAGTTCAACCTCCCATATTCAGCAGGAACTTTCCCTATAAGCACTGGGCCTTCCCTGCACCTAGCAGACAGGGCCAAGGTAAACCCCGCAAGGACAGGACAACCAGGCCCCTATCCCAGGGCCAGCAACCAAGCAAACAGTGGACCACTTCTGTATCTAAGGCAGGGAGTTGTAAGACAAGCTTCTATGTCAAGGACTCCCAATGACTCTCCCTCCCCCCTCTGCCCTCCTTTCACTCATCAAAAACTAGGAGGAAGACTCACCCTCTTCAAGGACAATTGGGTCTCTATAACCAAGGACAATGGCTCTTAAAAATCATTTCTCAGGGATACAAATTCTCCTTCGGTGAACTTCCTATTCCAAGAGGGTACCCAGACCGCCCCCAAATCAGTGGGCAGAGGCATTGAAACTGGTCCAAACTCTAATGTCCCAGAGGGCAGTCGAACCTGTCCCTCCCAATCAAACAAGAAAAGGTTTTTACTCCAGACTATTCCTTGTTCCCAGAAAAGAGGGCACTTGGCCGCTCCATTCTGGCTCTATCCAAACTGAACACCACCACCTTGGTGGTCCCCTGATTCAAAATGCTAACCTTGCAGCAGCTCCTGCCTATGCTCTCACAAAATGCCTGGCTTTTGACACTAGACCTAAAGGATGCCTACCTCCACATCTCCATCAGGAAATCATGCAGAAAATTCCTGCGCTTCAGAGCAGGCTATCAACACTTTCAGTTCTCTACACTGCCCTTTGGCTTATCTACTACTCCCAGAGTATTCACCAAATGCTTGGCCCCAGCTATAGCATTCTGCAGACAGAGAAATATACAGATTTACCCTTACTTGGATGACTGCCTCATTCAGGCAGACTGCAAAGAAAAGTTGCTCGAGGACCTTCTCTTTGTCAAATCATTCCTAACTTCCCTAGGGTTCACCATCAACGAGAAAAAAAATCAAACAAAACCCCACCAGAAAAATTGTTTTCCAGGGAGCTGTGCTAGACACAGCAACCCAAATGGCCTTCCTATCCCCAGAAAAGCAGAGCTTTCCTGCCTTTCTACTTCACCCAGCTGTCTTCCAGAAGTCACCTCACTGCAAGGAAGTTCCGGCAAGCCCTGGGATACATGGCATCTTGCATCCTTTTCATCCTTCTTGCCAGGCTTCACATGAGAAAACTTCAGTGGTACTTAAAGAACCTTTGGTGTCAGCACTCTGTCCCTAGAGACCACTCTCCCTCTTATCCCTTGTATAAGGGCCGAATTTCTCTGGTGGGCAGAGGCCTGTGCCATGAACAAGGGTCTTTCCTTCATCCTCCACCCTTCCAGCCAGACCATCACCACTGACGCCTCAGACATTGCTTGGGGTGCTTACCTAGCAGTCAGGTGTACCCAAGGCCTTTGGAATGCCCAGCAACTTCACTTGCACATCAATCAGAAAGAAATGAGGGCAGTGCAAAAGTCTGACTTCCTTCCAACCCCATCTCAGGGCAGGGGTCCTACTTATAAAAACAGACACCACAATAATGTGGTACATCAACAAGCAGGGGGCAGCCAATATTACCCCCTGTGCAGGTTAGCCATGATTCTCTGGCTTATAACCACAGCTACCTCCATGGGACTACACCTAATTGCCCAGTACTTAGCAGGAATCAACAACACACTGGCGGACGACCTAAACAGAAACTTACTGGACCCCCATGAATGGCAGCTCCGCCGTGAAATCTTTCTGCAAATTACCCAGGAGTGGGGGACCCCAGAAGTGGATCTTTTTGTCTCGCACCTCAACCACCAGCTGCACAAGTTCTGTACCAGGGAATATCACCTCCTAGCATGGAAGGTGGATGCCTTGACCTTTCCCTGGAGCTCCCTCTTTGTGTACACATTCCCTCCTCTGCCCCTTATTCCCAAGGTTCTGATCAAAATAAAAGAGGAGAGACCAAAGGCCATCCTCATTGCTCCAGATTGGCCCAGACAGCATTGGTACCCCTTATTACGCAGTCTGACTTTACAGCCCCTAAAGCTGCTTCCCCTGATATCAGACCTCTTAACCCAGGAGAGGGGGAAGGTACTGCACCCCAGACTTAGACTCAAACTTTCAGCATGATTTATACACTAAAAACTAATAAGGAGTCCCTGTTAAGCAAACAGGTGCTGGACATAATCACAGAGGCCAGAAGGCCCAGCACAAGAAAATCACATGCAGGAAAATGGAAAAGATTCTGCTCCTGGAAATGATCTAAAGAAGGCAGTACCTCGTAACTTTCCATCCCTGTCATCCTGGATTACCTAACAGAGTTGCTCAATATTGGCCTCTCTTTCTCCTCTATTAAAATCCATGCCTCTGTCATCTCTGCCCTTTATGATTCATACCCACCCTTCTTCTCTCATCCTTTGATTAAGCAATTCCTTAGAGCGACTTCTAATATCACGCCTCCCAGAAGACCTCTGATGCCACCCTAGGACCTAAATTATGTGTTAAAGAAAACTAACCTTACCTCCTTTCGAACCTGCCGCTTCTGCAGAATTGAAATACCACTCTTGGAAGTCTGCCTTCCTGCTAGCTATCACCTCAATCTGATGTGACCCTTAACCAGGCCGTACACCTTTTCTACACACACTACACGTGCACAGACAACTCTGATGCAATCTGGACCGTACTAAGCCATTCAGAAAAACAGACCAGCTTCTTGTAAGCTTTGCCCCAGGGGCAGAGGGGAATCCCATCTCCAAATAGATTGCACACTGTATCCATTTTTGCTACAGACTACATGAGAAACCCATCCCTAAGTCTATCCGTACCCACTCCACTAGGGCAACCTCCACCTCCACTTCCACTACCTTCCTCAGAGGAGTACCTACCAGGGACATCTTGGAAACGGCCATCTGGACCTCTGTCCATACCTTTACAAAGCATTACTACCTACCTCTCTTTTCTAAGTCTAGGGTAGGGTTTGCCTCTGCAATTCTGCAGGGCCTCCTGGCCCATACCTAGGACTCAACCTATCCTTCCACCCTTTCCCTCGCTTTGGGAATCCTCCCACAGGTGATGACTGCAACAGTGAAACACGAAGAACATAGTGCAGTTGTGTACGATTACCATAAATGTAGATGTTTGAGTGTATTCACTGTTCCAGTCTTGGTTTCCCTCCCTCCATCCCCCATTTAACATCTTCCCCTAGGGGGGGACACAAGCTTCCCAAGGTGGCTTTTAGCCACCAGGACCACTTTGGTCTTTTCCCTTGTGCTTCTGATGGGTTAGGGCAAGAAAAACTGATGTAATGACGTTGGCTGCCTTGCTTTATAGCACTGACGACCTAACATCAAACTACAGGCGACAACAGCTGACGCACAAAAACATTGACTCTGGTATTAGGGCCGACCGAGAGCTACCACAGCAGGGATCACCCCCACAGGTGATGACTGCAACAGTGAGCACACTCAACATCTAGATTTATGGTAAGTGTACACAACTGTACTATGTCCTTCTCTTCACTGTTACAGTATTCACTCACTTCTTCCGATCCCTTCTGCTCTGTCCTATTCTTCTTGCCTTCTTGGCCACAGCTTCTTTTCCTTTTCTTCCTTCTCGATGCACATTCTTCTTCTGGTCCCTAGGGTCATTCTGTTCCTCCTGGGACTTTTCAGATGTTTTTCATATTTCACTGTTAAAGGCATCAAATTTGGGTTATCCCTGCCAGGTTAGCTTTCGACCAGCCTGAATACTAGATGCTTAGTATTTCTGCATCGGTTGCTGTCACTTCAGGACTGATGTCTGGTGATCCGTAGTATAAAGTAAGGCAGCCGACACCATTACATCAGTCTTTCTTGCTGTGGAGCCAGAAGAAGTTTGCACGAGTGCCGGTCGGCCGCGACTTGAGTTTAGTCTACTGAACTGAAGCTAAAGTCTTCTGAAGCTAAGTATCCCGTTGGAGATCTGTTTTTCTTGCACTAACCGATGTCAGAAAAAGTTAACAATTGTCTTGCTTGTGGAAAGCAAATACCACACCAAGAGTTTCATTCTTACTACGTCACTTGTTTAGGCCCAGGCCACAATGTCCCCCACTGTCGCATCTGTGCTTTGTTCATTGACAGAATTTTCCGTCGTTAGGCCCTTATTGTAGCTAGATATTTTCGCTTACAGTCCTCGAACTCCAATATGGCTTAGGTAAGCCATCCAACAGCAGATCTTCCGAAAAAATGTAAAGATGAAGACAGAGACAGTCCGCACAGATTCAAACCTACCAAAAACGCTCCCGTTAAGCTAATCGTCAGTTCTCCGGTCCTCAATGAGGCGCTTTTCCCAGCCCCTGATGCCCACTTCTGTGGATTTGCAGGCTGCTACAGAGACCCTTTCTGAGTCCGGTATGCCGTAAAACTCTTCTTCCACTATGGATCCTGCGGTCGTCTTTACCTTAGATGGGTCCGGAGCCACTGAGCAGGCACCGGCTTCTGAGGAAGTCCTTCGCACTACTGATTCTTGATAGAAACTGTCTTCTTTCATGACTAATGTTCTTTCGAAATCCGAGTTTCGTAGGCCCAGGGTAAGAACTACACCCAATAAAACTGATCCAATCTCAGGCACCTGCTTTGTTGCCTCTGTCTCAAATGCTTAAAATGGCGGAAGACCTTATGCTGATCAGTGGAAACCAAGTGACCCCTTCCAAAGGGAAGAGAGATCTGTCCCCTGTAGTTTTGTCTGAACAAGAGTCTGATGACTCTGATGTATCTGAATACGAAGACTTACAACCCCTCTCTACGTATGAGGATTCTGGTGCCAAGGATTCCATCCCTTCAGCCTCTCCCCCAGAGGATTTTTCCTTTGGGGAAACCCTTCAAACCTTAAGTGAGTATGTCCCAGTGGGAGAATCAGGACTACCCTCAGTTTAAAATGAGACTCGGGGAATTCTTATATCTTCCACAGCACAGACCCTTGGCCATCCCCCCAGTCCTGGATGTTGTGGAGGATGGTTTCCTGGAATCCAGCTTGACTCCTGACACCCTCCCTCCTGCACTCAGAAAACCAGACAGGTACTACAGAGTCCCTGACTCTCTCAAATCTCTTTTTAAAAATCCTACTGCTGACCCTGAGGTTACTTCTCTAGGGCTTAAAGGAATGAAAGCAACCTCTGCTAAGAATCCCACCCCCTCAGAAAGGGATTTCCGAGCACTAGACAGATGGGGTATAAAAGTATACACCTCAGGTACTCTTGCTGTCAGGGCACTAAATTGTCAGTTCTGTATGCTAAAATATTAGCAACATACCCTGGAACTTCTCAAACAAAAAAAGTCTTCCTTTCCTGCTTGTGCAGAATCTAGAGAGTTACAAGAGTTAATGCATTTTGCAAGTCAAGTAACTAAACACACCTTGCACTGTGGTTTTGACGCCCTAGACGTTTTTTGCAGGGCAGCAGTCATCGGGTCTGTCATTAGAGGGCATGCATGGCTTAATGAACAGCCCTTGTCAAATCTAAATTGTTGGATGCCCCCTTGCACAAAGACAACTTTATTTGGTACCAAGGCAGAAGAGGTCTTAAAGATGGCAGAAAAAGCAAAATCTGTGCAGACAGTTAAGGATTTTTTTTACAGGTCCAGCCACCCGCTTTCAGCAGGCATTGTCCCACCAAGCATTGGTCCTTTCCTGCTCTCCCTCTAAGCCAGTTCAACCCAGACCCCAGGGATCCAGATCCCCCAGACAGCAGCCACAGGGAATGGAGAGATCTAAGCAGTGGACTACCTAAACTTCAAAGCCAGGGAGTTCTAAGCCACCCCCCCCCTTATGGTAAGAACTCACAATGACTCACCTCCACCCCTTCCCACCTTCACTTACCCCTAGGAGGAAAACTTTCCTTTCACACAAGCACCTAGGCCACCATTACCAATGGCCGTTGGGCTCTCAACATAGTGTCCCAGGGATACAGATTTTCTTTCCACACCCTTCCAACCCCAAAAGGGTTCCCATATCTTCCTCCAAACCAATGGACAGAAGTGCAAAAACAAGTTCTTTCCCTGCTCTTTGAGGGCAGTAGAGCATGTTCCTGCAGATTAGAAAGGCCAAGGTTTCTACTCCAGACTTTTTCTGGTACCCAGAAAAGAGGGCACCTGGTGACCCTTCCTCGATCTATCCATTCTCGAGACCTTCCTGGTGATCCCAAATTTCAAAATGCTCACCCTCCAGCAGCTGCTACCCATGCTCTCCAGGGATGCTTGGCTAGCCACCCTGGATCTAAAAGAGGCTTTCCTCCACATTCCTATAAGGGAATCATGCCGGAAATATCTCTGTTTCAGGGCAGGATCTCAGCACTTTCAGTTGTGTGTGCTTCCGTTTAGCTTACCTACTGCTCCCAGAGTTTTCAGAAAATGTCTGGCTCTGGCCATTGCCTTTTGCAGATAAAGGAATATCCAGATTTACCCATACTTAGACGACTGCCTAATTCAGGCAGACAGCCAGGAAAAGCTGCTCAAGCACCTTCCTTTGTAAAGTCCCTAATAACCTATGTAGGGTACACTGTCAGTGAAAAGAAATCCAAACAGGTGCCCACTTAAAGGATTATATTCCTGTGAGCAAGCCTGGACACAGCATCTCAGATGTAATTCCTTACACCTGAAAAGCAAATTTTCCTGATAGCCTACTTCTCTCAACTAGCCACCAGACCCCAGCTATCTGCAAGGAAAATCCTGCAAGCTCTCGGGTTCATGGCATCTTGCCTACTACTCATTCCATATGCCAGACTGCATATGAGGAAACTTCAGTGGTACCTAAAAAGCCTTTGGTGTCAACACATTCAAGACTTGGAAACTCTTAATCCTATAATTCCTTGCCTCAATAAAAGATTTTCTTTGGTGAGCAACAGCATGCTCCCACAACAAAGGACTACCTTACTCACCAACCCCCGCCGCCCAGACCCTCACCACAGACGCTTCAGACTATGCCTGGGGTGCACACCTGGACAGCAGGTGCATACAGGGCCAGTGGGCCCCACAGCAAATCCATCTACACACCAAAAAGAGATGATGACTGTCCAGCACGACTTGATAGCTTTCAAGCCCCTTCTCTCCCCGGGGCCTCTCCTGATCAAAACAGGCAACACCACTGTGATGTGGTATATCAACAAACAGGAAGGGACTCGCTCCTACCCTCTATGCAGGCTGGCCATGGCACTTTGGCACACAGCCTCTGCCATGCAACTCCACCTGCAAGCACAATTCCTGCCAGGTTCTCTCAACTCTCTAGCAGACCAGTTAAGCAGAAATCTTCTGGACCCACACGAGTGGCAGCTCAAGAGAAAAACCTTCACCCTAATAACTCAGAAATGGGGTACTCCGAAGGTCAACCTGTTAGCCTCCCACACCAACCATCAGCTCAGCAAATTCTGCACCAGGGAGCATCACTGCATGGCTTGGAAAGTGTATGCCCTGTCCTTCCCCTAGGTCAGTCTATCCATCTTTGCCTTTCCTCCACTACCTCTCATCCCCAGGGTACTGCTCAAGATTGAGGAAAAACCAAGGACAATCCTTATATCTCCAGACTGGCCTCACCAGAACTGGTATCCCTGGCTTCGCAGCCTGCCCCCACTGCCACCATGGCATCTTCCTCAGATTCCAAACCTCCTGACCCAGAGGGAAGGGGAATTAATGCATCCCCATTTGCAGGCACTCACTTTGGCAGCTTGGCTTATTCCTTAACCCCCGATCAGTCTGCCAACCTCAGTAAACCAGTTCTAGATGTTATACTTGAGGCCAGACGCCCTACCACTAGAAAGTCTTATGCTGACAAATGGAAAATGTTCTGCATCTGGATTCAGGTTAAGGGAGCCAGCATGGCACAGCTTTCCCTCCGTCTCATCCTGGATTACTTAGCTGACTTACTACACAGAAGCCTGTCTTTGTCCTGTATTAAAATTCATGCCTCTGCTATCTCTGCTCATTTTCCCACTGAGCAGCCCATTTTCTCACACCCTTTGATCAAACAGTTCCTAAGAGGGGCTAACAACTTGAGACCACCCAGAAGAGCACCAGTCCCTGCTTGGGACCTTAACTTTGTGTTGGAGAAGCTCACCCTGCCCCCATTCGAACCAGCTTCTTCTGCATAGCTAAAATTTCTCTCCTAGAAGACTGCTTTCCTTCTGGCCATCACTTCAGCCAGAAGAGTCTCCGAGCTGCAAGCATTCATGGCTATGGATCCCGTCTTCATCTTCCATGCTGACAGAGTATATCCCTCAGGACTAACCCATACTTCATGCCCAAGGTAGTGTCCAGTGTGGCTCTCAACCAGTCCATTCATTTGCCCACCTTTTTTCCCAATCCCCAGAACAAGGGTGGTAGGATCCTACACACTCTAGATGTGCACAGACAGCTCAGATTATATTTAGACAGGACTAAATCCTTCAGAAAGTCTGATCAGTTGCTGGTTAGCTTTGCCATCACCAAACCATTTCCAAATGGATAGCAGACTGCATCCATTTCTGCTACAAGCAACACAAATATGATGACTGCAACAGTGAAACACAAAACATAGTACAGTTGTGTACACTTAACATAAATGTAGATGTTCGAATGTATTCACTGTTGTAGTCCTGGTTTCCCTCCCTCCATCCCCCTTTTTTTTATCTTCTCTTTCCTTACAAGAGACATAATGGTATTTACTTTCTACTGGTGGGGTTCTTCCACCAGAACCTGTCTCCTACTTGGGGTCTCCTGACAGGTTAGGGCAAGAAAAACTGATGTAATGGCTTCGGCTGCCTTATTTTATACTACTGACTACCTGACCTCAGTCCTGAAGCGACAGCAACCAACATAGAAATACTAAGCCTGTGGTATTCGGGCCGGCCGAAGGTTACCCTGGCAGGGATAACCCAAATGTGGTGACTGCAACAGTGAATACACTCGAACATCTACATTTATGGTAAGTGTATACAACTGTACTTTCTTAGCTGTGTGCATCCATATGTCACCTTATGCCTAGCGCTTTGCACATAGATCATGTGTGTGACATACTACACTTGTAAACTCTAAAGACTGGCATACTGGCCAGACATTGGACTATACTTGGCAGGAGATCCCTTATGCAAGGAATAACAGTGAAGAGAAGGACATCTACTGTTCTAGTAAGATTTTACACAGCTGTACTTTACAAAGATCTCTTGCAATAGTTGGCTGTAGAAAAAGTGCCACAATTAGAAGCGGACAAAGTTGTACTCGGACCTATTACTGGTTCCAAGAAAAGACTATCTTTGTTGGTCATTCATAGATTTTTCAAAGATAAACAAGTATTTAAGGTTCCAGACTAACTTTACCGGATCTCCTGATGTTCTTCGTATTTCACTGTTGCAGTCATCACACTTGGGTTATCTGCCTGCAGGTAGCCTTCAAGTCGGCCCGAATACCAAAGACTTAGTATTTCTACATCGGATGCTGTTGCAGTCAGGTCGTCAGAGGTAGTAAAACAGGCAGCCGATGCCATTACATCGGTCTTTCTTGCCAAGGAGACAGAAGCAGTTTGCAAGTGCCGGTCAGCTGCTACCTGAATTTTCGTTTACGAATTGAATAATCCTGAAGTCTTCTAAAGCTAAGTACCCCATTGGGGATCCTTTTTTCTTGCTCTAACTGATGTCAGAAAATGTTAACAATTGTCTTGCCTGTGGAAAGCAAGTACCACAGAGATTTTCATTCTTACTGCTTCACTTGTTTAGGCCCAGACCGCGACATACCTCGCTGTCGGTTTTGTGCCTTGTTCAGTGCCCGAGCCCTTTGTCGTCAGGCTCTCATTGTCGCTAAATTCTTTCGTTCTCTATATTCGTGTTCTGAAATAGCTTTGGTAAGCCATCCAGCTACCAATATTCTGAAAAAACGTAAGGATAAAGACAGAGACAGACCACATAGTTCCAAAGCTGCTGAAGAAGCTTCCATTAAGTCGCCAGTTCACTGGTACTCAGTGAGGTACTTTCGCAGCCCCTGATGACCGCTTCAGAGGATTCGCAGGCCTCTACCGAGACCCATTCAGAGTATGGTATGCTGTGGCACTATTCTTTGTCTATGGAACCTGCGGATGTGTCTACCTTGAATGGGTCCAGAGCTAATGTGCAGGCACCAGCTTCTGAGGCAGTTCTTCCCTCAACTGATGTTCGACTTAAACTGATGACTTTATCTAAAACTACCGAGTTTCTTAGGCCTAGAGTACGCGCTACACCTAGAAAACCGACCAAAGCGCATGCACCTACTCCCATGCCACAATGACAAATGCTTAGAATGGCAGAAGACCTTAATAAGCTGTTTAGGGGAAGTCAGCATTCCCCTGTTAAGAGGAAAAGAGAACAATCCCCTGCAGCTTCAACATAACAGGAGTCTGATGACTCTGAGGTATCTGATTATGAAGACGTCCCTTATCTGCTTATGATGAGTCAGATGCAGAGGAATCCATTCCCTCTGCCTCCCCTCCAGAGGATTTTTCCTTTGGTGAAACCTTACATACTTTGAGAGAATTTCCACTGGGAATGCTAAGACTATCCTCAGTCCAAAAAGAGACTCTGAGAATTCCTAGATTTGCCACAGCACAGGCCTTTAGCAATATCCCGTCCTGGAAGTTGATGTTTTTATGGAATCCAGTCGTACTTCTGATACTTTACCCTCCTGCCCCTAGGAAACCAGACAGTTACTAAAGAGTACCTGACACAGACACATTTCTTTTCAAGAATCCTACTGCTGACCCAGAGAGATTTCCCAGGGGCCTAAAGGCATCAAGGCAACTACAGCCAAGAATCCCACCCCTTCGGACAGGGATTCCAGAGCTTTGGACATATGGAGTAAGAAGTTATATACCTCTGCAACTCTTGCTTATTAGGGTATTAAATTGTCAGTTTCACATGCTGAAGTACCAGCAACATATTATGGAACTTGTTAAACAAAAAGTGGCTACTTTACAGACTATGCAGAAAGTAAAGAATTGCAGGAGCTTATGCACTCTGCAAGCCAAGTCAGCAAGCATACTTTGCAGTGTGGCTTGGACGCCCTAGAAGCATCTTGCCGGGCAGCAGTCACTGGTTCTGTACTGAGAAGACATGCTTTGCTCAAGGAGCAGACTTTATCAGACAATGTCAAATCAAAGTTACTAGACGCTCCTTTGAACAAGGACAGTTTGCTTGGCACCAAAGGAGAAGAGGTTCTTAAAAAGATGGAAGAAAAAGCTAAATCTATGAAGACGGTTAAAGAATTCTTACAAGTGCAACCCCCTAGATGTCCTTCAAGAATGCAACTGCAGTCATAACATATGGGTTGTCCTGCCTCAGGCAGCCCTCGGTCGGCCGGATTCCAAAGTCTGGGTCCGACGTCGGCTGATGTCGCATTTCTCTCCGTCAGAGCGGCTGGAGTATATAAGCATCAGTCGACGCCATCTTCTTCAGTCTTTCTTGCCGCGCGGTGCCCGAAGCAGAAGCAGTTCGCAAGTGCCGGTCGGTCAGCTCCTGTATTCTTCGAATCCGAAGTCATCAAAAAAGCTAAGTACCCCGTTGGGGACCTTTTCTTGCCTCAGCCGATGTCAGAAATTACTGAAAAAGTAAATAATTGTTTGTCTTGTGGTAAACAAATACCTCATGAGGATTTCCACTCCTACTGCCTTCCTTGCCTTGGCCCAGACCACGACGTCTCGGCCTGTGCCGCCTGTGCTCACTTCAATAAGCGCACTCTCAGGCACCGGGCGGAGTTTGCTGAAGACTTTTTTGGTGAAAAATTCAATTATACAATGCCGTCGGAACTACCGACATCGCAGACTCCCAAGAAATGAAAAGACCAGGACTGACATCCTCGGCCCGCGTCTTCCACCGACACCACGCCAAAACCTACCGCGAGTGCCCCGGTTCCCTCTGAAGCGGTTATTTCACCGCTCTGAACCGAAGACACCGCGTTACCGATACCGGAGACCACACCAACGCCAGTTATTGATTTTCCTTCGGATACTGAAACCGAGGAAATGCCCGAGACCATTGCTGTGGATAAGGTCACTCCTGCACGTGGAGCTGCTAGGCCTCCCATGTCCATGTCTATCAAGGCCTACACACGTGCTAAGGCAGCCAGCAAGACCAAGCACCTTACTGCTAAGGCCTTACCTCAGCCTACTCCTGAAACACAAATCATGACTATGGCCGCAGACTTAATTTCCATGATCAGAGGTTCCCAGGCCCATCCAGAGAGAGGATCCCAGCCTCCTTCTGATAAGAGGCCCTGGGTTGAACCCTCTGACCCTCTCCCTTCAGATGAAGATTCTGAGGACTCTGTTCACTCTGATAGCCAGGAAGAGCCCTTCCAGACCTATGAGGACTCAGATGCAGAGGATTCCATCCCCTCGGCCTCCCCTCCTGAGGATGTTTCTTTTGGGGAAGTTCTGCATTCCATGAGGGAACATTTTAAGTGGCAAGGCCAGGAATATTCTGATTCCAGAAAGCGCCTTCGAACCTTCCTTAAAAAGCCCCAACACCGGCCCTTAGCTATACCTCCTGTGCTTGATGTTTTGGATGATCTATACTCTGACTCCAGTGTTACCCCTGATACTCTTCCTCCTGCCAAGCCTGACAGATACTATAGGGTCCCAGAAACACATTCTCATTTCTTTAGGGCCCATGCTGTTGATTTAGAAACAATTTCACAGGGACCGAAAGGGGTTTCAGCTACCACCTCCAAAAATCCTTTACCTTCCAACAGGGAAGCTAGGTCATTAGAGAGATGGGGGAAGAAGGTCTACACCTCCACTACTTTATCTATGAGAGCTCTCAATTGTCTCCTTCATATGTTTCAATATCAGGATTACCTGTTAGATGATTTACAGAAAACACTGGCCTCTCCTGAACCTTTAAATAGGAAATCTTTACAGGAGGCTGTACATAATTCTCAGCAAGTTAGCAATCACTTTCTGCAGTGTGGATATGATGCATTGGAAGCTTCATGTAGGGCAGCTATGACAGGGGCGGTCATTCGTAGACATGCATGGTTAAAAGAACAACCTCTACCAGATCATGTTGAGGCAAAACTTCTTGATGCACCCTTGGAAAAGAATAAGCTTTTTGGTGCTAATGCTAAAGATGTGTTAAAGTCCATTGAGGAAAAAGCCAAGTCAGTTCAGACAGTCAAAGATTTCCTCCAGGTTCAGCCTCCCAGATTCAGCAGAAATTGGCCTTCTAAAAACTGGTCCTTTCCTAATCCTGAAAGATTTCAAAGGGGTAAAAACAGGCGTGGCCGAGGAAGGGGGCAATACAGAGGTTCCTACAGGGGACGACAATGGCAACCATCAAACCAAAGAAGTGATGCAGGGGTTTCTCCTGCCCCACAGGGACAATCTCAGTGACTTTCCTCTACGTCCGCTGACCAAGGAGCAAACAGAAGCTCCTTTGGGTGGAAAATTATCTCTGTTTTCAGACAATTGGGACAGATTGACAAAGGACAAATGGATTTTGGACATTATAGACCAAGGTTACAGGTTCCACTTTCATACCTTACCAAGAAAACAAGGCATGCCAAACCTACCACAAAACCAGAGGGCAGAGGCTATCAAGCAAATTTCTCTGCTTGCTCAGATCAAAGCAATAGAAAAAGTTCCACAACAAGAACGAGGCCAGGGATTTTACTCAAGACTGTTCCTTGTTCCAAGAAAAGAAACTCAATGGAGACCAATACTGGATTTGTCCGCATTAAACACTTTTCTCATAGTACCAAAGTTCAAAATGCTGACTCTACAGCAACTCCTTCCCATGCTGGGCAAGGGGTCTTGGCTGATTACTCTGGACCTCAAGGAGGCATACCTGCATGTCCCTATCAGACACAGCTGCAGAAGATACCTCAGATTTCTTGCAGGGCCAGAGCATTATCAATTCTCAGCATTGCCATTTGGCTTATCTACTGCGCCCAGAGTATTCACGTAATGCCTGGCTTCAGTAATTGCTCATTGCAGGCTCCAAGGGATCCAAATTTACCCGTACCTGGACGACTGCCTCATACAAGCGGACGACAAACTGATTTTGACAAAAAACTTGAATTATGTCATACAATTGCTACAGGCTCTGGGATACACAGTCAACTTCCAAAAGTCAAGACTTCAGCCATCCCAGCAAATAACCTTCTTAGGAGCCAAACTAGACACAGCCTCTCAAATGGCTTACCTGACAGAAGATAAGCAAAAGAAGTTAATTCATTATTTCAAAGGTTTGGCAAAGCTCACCCAGATGACTGCAAGGAGATTCCTACAGGCCCTGGGTTACATGGCATCCTGCATTCTCCTGGTTCCATTAGCAAGACTACACATGAGAAAGCTACAATGGTACCTAAAAAGCTTATGGTCTCAGCACAGCAACAACCTAGAGACAACCATACCGCTCATTCCATGCCTACAGAAGGAATTTCTATGGTGGGCCTCGATAAGCCAGGCAAACACAGGTATGTCATTCAAAAAACCTCAGATAACACAGACCATGACCACAGACGCCTCAGACCTTGGATGGGGGGCGCACATGGAGGGCAGATATATTCAAGGACAATGGTCTCCAAAGGAAACACATCTGCATATCAACCAAAAAGTAATGCTGGCAGTAATGCATGCCATCGAGGCCTTTCGACAACAACTTCAGCAAGGCCACCTGCTAATTCGGACAGACAACACCACTGTGATGTGGTACATAAACAAGCAGGGGGGCACTCATTCTTACCCCCTTTGCAGACTGACAATGAATCTTTGGGAAAAATCACTGAGCCTAAACATACAGTTGCAATCCCAGTTTGTTCCAGGCAAAGACAATGTGCTGGCGGACAGCCTAAGCAGGAATTTCCTAGACCCCCACGAGTGGAGGTTACATCCAGAAATCTTCATACGACTCACCTCGACATGGGGCAGGCCAGAGGTAGACCTATTTGCCTCCCACCTCAATCATCTACAAAAGTTCTGTTCAAGGACATATCATCCACAAGCATGGAAAAACAGATGCTCTCTCATTCAACTGGAACTTCCTAAAAATCTATGCATTCCCACCTCTGCCACTGATGACCACAGTATTACTAAAGATCAAAGCAGAGAAGCCTAAGGGGATCCTAATAAATAGCTCCAGACTGGCCAAGACAGCACTGGTACCCACTACTACGGAGCATATGTCACAACAAAAAGTGGGCCCTTCCCCAATGGCCCCAACTTTTGACTCAACACAACTTCAAGACAGTACATCCCAACATTCAGACGCTGCAGCTAACGAGATCCCATGAATAACCTCAATCTATCTCTCTCCAAGGAAGTTCAGAGGATACTAACAGAAGCCCGAAGACCATCCACCAGAAAGGTTTACTTAGCAAAATGGAAGAGATTCAGCATTTGGAATACCAGCAAGGGTCATGATGCATCATTATTGAACATCCCTCTCATTCTGGAATATTTGGCAGATATGCTACAGAATGGACTCTCATATTCTTCCATAAAAATACATGCTTCAGCTATTTCTGCTAGATATAACACTGATCCACCTGTGTTTTCACATCCTTTAAGGCAATTCCTTAGGGGAATCAAGAATATAAAGCCACAAAGAAAGGCTCCAGTACCAGCTTGGGACCTCAACTTTGTCCTAGAAAAACTGACTCTACCTCCCTTTGAGCCAGCAGCTTCTGTGGACTTGCAATTTCTCTCATGGAAGACAGCTTTCCTGTTGGCAATTACCTCAGCAAGAAGGGTTTCGGAGCTACAGGCCCTAATGGCAATACCACCGTTCATAATCTTTCACAGAGACAGGGTCTCCTTACGAACCAACCCTACCTTTATGCCAAAAGTGGTATCTAGGGTTTCTTTAAATCAAGCCATTCACCTGC
Organism: Protopterus annectens; assembly: GCF_019279795.1. Taxonomy (NCBI): domain Eukaryota; kingdom Metazoa; phylum Chordata; order Ceratodontiformes; family Protopteridae; genus Protopterus; species Protopterus annectens. The sequence goes on from NC_056747.1 coordinate 729,672,846, forward strand.
CTACTTTCTTTCCCAATCCTGAGAACAAAGGGGAAAGACTGTTGCATACCTTGGACATTCACAGACAACTTCGCTACTACCTGGACAGAACCAAGACCAGTAGGAAGTCTGATCAGCTTTTTGTAGCTTACTCCCCTAGAGTACAAGGAAAAGCAATTTCCAAACAGACTATTTCAAAATGGATTGGACATTGCATCAGATTCTGTTATTCCTTCCATGGAAAGAGTGTACCAGCCAATGTCAGACCACACTCCACCAGAGCTACAGCCACCTCAACAGCATTCTTAAGAGGGGTGCCTACAAAAGACATTCTAGAAGCTGCTACATGGAGCTCCGTGCATACATTTTCCAAACACTACAACCTTCCTCTATATTCCAGATCCAGAGCGGGCTTTGCTTCTGCAGTCCTGCAGGGATTGATAGCTACACCATCCTTTTCTTAGAGCATTCCACCTCCCCCAGCTAAGCTATGGTATTCAACCCATATGTTATGACTGCAGTTGCATTCTTGAAGGACATAGTACAGTTTTGTACCTACCATAAATGTAGATGTCCGATAGATATGCAACAGCAGTCGGGTTTTTCCTCCCTCCTTCCCCTCTATGCCTTGGGTCCACTCCTATCCCTGTTACCCTTAGCTGGGGATATCTGTTATGGTGTATCTGTTTATTGCTTGTTTATTTGTCTGGAAATCTGTTTTTCTTCCAATTTGATTACAGCCTTCCTTGGAGGGCACCTGGCATCTGGGGCAAGAAACACTGAAGAAGATGGCTTCGGCTGATGCTTATATACTCCAGCCGCTCTGACGTCGGAGAGAAATGCGACATCAGCCAACGTCGGACCCAGACTTTGGAATCCGGCCGACCGAGGGCTGCCTGAGGCAGGACAACCCATATGTTATGACTACAGTTGCATATCTATCGGACATCTACATTTATGGTAGGTACAAAACTGTACTATTCAGTAGGCGTTGCCCTTCCAAATACTGGTCCTTTCAAGTCCCCTCCAGGCCATCTCAAGCCAGACCCAGGGGAAACAGACCACCCAGACTACACACTCAAGGTATGCAGAGATCTAAGCAATGGAGTGCCCCCATCCCTAAAGCAAGGAGTGGTAAGCCACCTCCTTACGGAAAAAAACTCACAATGACTTCTCTACTCCACTCCCCATCCTTGCCCAATTGCTGGTGCCCCTAGGAGGAAAACTTGCCCTTCATGCAGAAAACTGGATGTCCATCACACAAGACCAATTGGTCCTCAACATTGTATCCCAAGGGTACAGATTTTACTTCCACTCACTGCCAACCCCAAGAGGGTTCCTAGACCTTCCTCCAAACCAGTGGGCAGAGGCTCAAAGCAGAGTTCTTTCCCTGCTTTCCATCAGAGCTATTCATCCGGTTCCAGTAGAACAGATAGGTCAAGGATTCTATTCCAGACTCTTCCTGGTACCCAGAAAAGAGGGCTCTTGGTGCCCAATCCTGGATCTTTCAATTCTCAACACATTCCTGGTGGTACCAAAATTCAAAATGCTTACCCTGCAAAAGCTTCTACCTATGCTAGTCAAGGATGCCTGGATAGTCACCCTAGACTTAAAAGAAGCATATCTGGGCCGGATCTTTGCATTATCAGTTCTCTGCACTTCCCTTTGGCATATCCACTGCACCCAAAGTATTCACAAAATGCCTGGCTCCAGCCATTACGTACTGCAGGCAGGGAAATATCCAAATTTACCCGTACTTGGACAATTGCCTGATTCAGGCGAACAGTGAGGAATTACTGTTGCAGCACCTGACATTTGTGAAAAACCTTCTCACTTCCTTGGGATACACCATCAATGAAAATAAATGAAAACTGGTACCCAGTCAAAAGATTGTATTCCTGGGAGCAAGAATGGACACAACATCCCAGATGGCATTCCTCACGTCAGAAAAGCAAGTCTATCTGACAGCCTACTTCAAGCAAATGACCTCCCATCTGTCCACAAGAAAAATACTGCAGGCCCTAGGGTTCATGGCCTCATTTATACTGCTAATTCTATATGCAAGACTGCATATGAGGAAATTTCAATGGTACTTAAGTCTTTGGTGCCAACATTCTCAGGACCTGGAAACGGTCATTCCTATCATACCCTGTCTAAGGACAACGATCCTTTGGTGGGCAGAAGCATGCAACCACAGCAAGGGACTGCCCTTTACTTAACCCACGCTGCCCATACCCTAACCACAGACGCATCAAACTAAGCTTGGGGAGCACACACAGACGGCAGATGCATTGATAGCCACTGGAGCCCAAGTCAAATTCATCTGCACATCAACCAAAAAGAGATGCTAGCTGTGCAGCACGCCCTGACAGCTTTCAGATCCCTACTCTTTCCAGGACAACTTCTAATAAAAACAGACAACACCACAGTTATGTGGTACATCAACAAGCAGGGGGGAATCCACTCTGCAAGTTAACCATGGCCCTGTGGAACACAGTCTTGGACATGCAAGTCCATCTGCAAGCTCAATTCCTGCCAGGCAAACAAAACTCACTAGCAGATTACTTAAGCAGAAATCTCCTAGACCCACACGAGTGGCAATTGGAGCCCAGCACCTTCAACTTTCTGATTCAGACATGGGGGACCCCAGAGGTGGATCTCTTTGCCTCCCTCTACAACCACCAGCTCAGCAAATTCTGCACAAGGAACCTTCACAGCAGGGCCTGGAAAGTGGATGCCCTTTCTTTTCAGTGGGTAAATCTCTCAATCTATCCCTTTCCCCCTTTGCCCCTTCTCTCAAGTGTATTACTCAAGACAGGACAGACCAAGGACAATTCTGATTGCCCAGGACTGGCCACGCCAGCAATGGTACCCACTCCTGCGCAGCCTGTCACCGGTGCCACCCTGGCACCTACAACAGAACCCGACCCTGCTCTCTCAGCAGGAGTGACTGATTTTGCGTCCGCAACTGCAAACGCTAAATCTTGCAGCCTGGCTTATTCCTTGAATTTTCCCCCAGCAACCCTAAGCAAATAGATGCTGGGTGTCATTCTTGAAGCCAGAAGAGCCAGTGCAAGAGAATCCTATGTTGATAAGTGGAAAAGGTACTGCTTCTGGATTCAATCTAAGGAGAGGACACAACTCTGCCCTCCCTGCCTCTAATCCTGGATTACTTAGCAGATGTACTCCACAGAGGCCTGTCCTCCTCCTCCATTAAGATACATGCCTCAGCCATTTTGGCTCATTACAACACGGAGCCACCTCTCTTCTCACATACTCTTATCAATCAGTTCCTGAGAGGGGCAAACAACCTAAGGCCGCCTAGGAGAGCACCCACCCCTGCTTGGGACCTTAACTTTGTACTGGAAAAGCTCACGCTTCCCCACTTTGAACCTGCAGTGTCAGCAGAGTTAAAATTCCTCTCTTGGAAAACAGCCTTGCTTCTGGCCATCACTTCAGCTACAAGAGTGTCTGAGCTACAAGCACTTGTGCCTGTGGCATCCTTCATTATTTTCCATGCTGACAGGGTTTCCCTCAGGGCTAACCCTTCCCGTATGCCTAAAGTGGTGTCCAGCGTGGCTCTAAACCAATACATTTGCTTACTTTTTTCCCCTAATCCTCATAATAAAGGGGAAAGGATCATGCACTCCTTGGACGTGCACAGACCGCTCATGCACATACCGCTCAGATTCTACCTTGATGGGACTAAGCCCTTCAGAAAATCTGACCAGTTACTAGTCAGCTTTGTAACAGGGGCAGAGGGCAAGGCCATTTCAAAACAGTTTCCAAACGGATAGCACACTGCATCCATTTCTGCTGCAAGCACCATGGGAAACCAACCCCTCAGGGGGTCAGAACACATTCCACTAGGGCAAATTCTACCTCTACAGCTTTTCTCAGGGGAGTCCCTACCAGGGACATCCTGGAAGCTGCTACCTGGAGTTCTGTACACACCCTCACCAAGCATTACCACCTGCCTATCTTTTCCAAATCCAGGGCAGGTTTTGCAACAGCAGTCCTGCAAGGCACACTAGCCAGCCCTAGCTCTTCTTGACTGCCTACACCCTTATTCAGCTTTGGGAATCCACCCAAGTGTGATGACTGCAACAGTAAAACGTGAAGAACATAGTACAGTTGTGTACACTTACCATAAATGTAGATGTTAGAGTGTATTCACTGTTGCAGTGCTGGATGTTCGTGTTTCACTGTTGTAGTCATTACTCTTGGGTTATCCTGCTGGCAGGCTACCCGCAGTCGGCCTGAATTCCAAAGTCTTGGTCTGGTGTCGGTTGCTGTCCCCTCTTCCCTGATGTCAGTGCGGCAGGGGTATAAAAGATGCAGCCGATGCTATTTTCTTCAGTCTTTCTTGCCCCGCGGTGCCCGAAGCAAAAGCAGTTCGCAAGTGCCGGTAGGCCGACTCCCAAGATTTTCAAAATCTAATTTCAGATCCGAAGTCTTCATTAAAGCTAAGTACCCCGTTGGGGAAACTTTTTTCTTGCTCCAGACCGATGTCAGAAAAAGTTAACAATTGTATTTCTTGTGGGAAGCAAATACCTCATAAGGATTTTCATTCTTACTGTATTCCTTGCCTAGGCCCTGATCACGACGTTGCTAGCTGTCGGTCTTGTGCTAGATTTAACCAACTCACTATTAAGAGTCAGTACGATTTTGCCTTTCATTACTTTGGCCGAAGGTTTAATTATATAATGCCGTCGGAACAGCCAACGACCGGAGTTTATAAAAAGCGCAAGGAAAAGGACAGTCATCCGAGGCCCCCGCTAGGCCAGTCGCCGGCTCTCAGTGAGGTGCTTTTGCAGCCCCTGACACCCGCTACCTCAGAGCCACAGGCTGCTTCCGACTCCCACGTGGAGCCGACTAGGCCTCTGGATACTCAAGGTATTGGACTCTCGGAAACTATTCCCTCAGATGGGTCCAGAGCCGCTGAGCAGGCATCGGCTTCTGAGGGTGTTTTCAGACCTACACAATTATATGTCAAGCCAACCTCAGCTTCAAAGACTAACACCGCTCTGAAGACAAACAAGTACAGCATTCTCCTGGACAGACTTCCATGCCTAAGAAACAGATGCGTAAAATGGCCGAAGACCTAATTACTTTGATCAGGGGTTCCCATCCCCCTCCTGATGAGGCCTAGGCAAGAGACAGAATGACTCTTCTGATCAGGTTTCAGTTTTCAATTTCCTCTGATTCCTCTTCTGAACAGGGATACTCTTTTCCTCCCTATGAGGATTCTGATGCTAAAGAATCTATTCCTTCAGCCTTTCCTCCTGAGGATTATTCTTTTGGGGAAACCCTGCATACCATGAGGGAGCTTTTTCACTGGGAGAGCCAAGATTACTCAGAATCTAAGAAAAGGCTCAGAGACTTTCTTTTACTACCTCAGCACAGACCTCTTGCTATTCCACCTGATGTCCTTCATGGATGCATCTGCAGTCATAACAACTGGGTTGTCCTGTCGTCAGGCAGCCCTTCGGTCGGCCGGATTCCAAAGTCTGGGTCGGCCGCTGATGTCGCACTTCACCCGACGTCATCTCTGCTGATCTTCGGGTATAAAGGCATCAGCCAACGCCATTTTCCTCAGTCTTTCTTGCCGCGTGGCGCCCGAAGCAGAAGCTGTTCGCAAGTGCCGGTCGGTCAGATCCAGAGATTACTACTACCGAATACTACTTCAAGACTTCTAAAAGCTAAGTACCCGTTGGGGACTCTTTCTTGCCTCAGCCGATGTCAGAAAAAGTCAATAACTGTTTAACTTGTGGGAAACAAATACCTCATAAAGATTTCCACTCTTACTGTTTGCCTTGCTTAGGCCCAGACCACGCGTAGCAGCCTGTTCGCCTGCGCTTCCTTCAACCACGACGCTAAGGCGTCTGTCGGAGTTGGCTGAGCACTTTTTCGGCTCAGACTTTGCGTATATTATGCCGCCGGATCCTCCGACTACCCAAATTATTAAAACGCAGAAAAGACCGACACTCGCGGTCCGCGGTTTCGCGAAACCACGGTGAAGCAAGTCATGAGTGTCTCGGTTTCGGCGAAACCGAGAAAACTGGTCAATCTCCAGCCGAATCCATGGCTACTACTGAGGCTCCTGCTACCTTACCTGAATCGGCCTCAGAAATTTTGCCTACAACCGTGGTTTCTACTGATTTATCAGACACCATCCCTTTGGATGTCTCTACCCCAGCACGTGGTGCTGCTAGACCCCTGCAGCCATGTCTATCAAGGCCTTTGCCAGGGCCAAAGCAGCCAAATCTGCTAAGGCAGTGCCTGTTAAACCTCCCTCACACAGGCCCACTTCTAGTTCACAAATGCTTACTCTGGCAGAAGATTTAATATCCTTAATTAGGGATCCCAATCTCACCCAGACAGGGCCTCTCAGCCCCTGAAAAGAGACCTAGGACAGAGCCCCGAGCCAGTGTCCTCTGAGGCTTCTGCGGATGACTCCGACATTTCAGAACAGCCAGAGGACCCTTTTTCTACATATGAAGACTCCGATGCTGAAGAATCCATTCCAGCTGCCTCTCCACCAGAGGAATTTTCCTTTGGGGAAACCTTGCATGCCATGAGAGAACAATTCCAATGGCAGGGACAAGATTTCTCAGACTCAAGAAAAGGCTTAGGACCTTCCTACACTTACCACAACATAGGCCCTTAGCTATACCTCCTGTTTTACCTGTTGTGGATGACGATTTAATGATGTCTGCACTGCTCCTGATTCTTTACCTCCTGCCCCTGCCAAACCTGATAGATATTACAGGGTACCTGACACTCATCACCACCTATACAAGGCCCCACTGGCAGACCCCGAAACTATTTCCCAGGGGCCTAAGGCAGTAGCCTCGACCACAGCAAAAAACCCTATTCCTTCAGAAAGGGAATCCAGGTCCTTAGACAGATGGGGGGAAAAAGTTTACACCTCTGCTACTCTCTCAGCTAGAGCTTTAAACTGTCAATTTCACATGATCCAATACCAAGAGTTTATGCTTGACCAGTTAACTAAGAAAGTATCCTCTGATGAATCTTTAGACAAGAAATATGTATTAGAAATGGTAAATAACATACAACAGGTTAGTAACCATTCCTTAAAATGTGGCTATGATGCACTGGAGGCTTCATTTAGATCAGCCATGACTGGCACAGTGATAAGAAGACATGCATGGCTGAAAGAACAGGTCTTACCGGATCATGTTAAAGCAAAGCTATTAGATGCTCCCATGGATAAGGCCAGTTTATTTGGTACACCTGCCCAGCAGGTAATGAAGAAAATGGAAGAAAAGGCAAAATCTGTACAGACAGTTAAAGATTTCTTACAGGTTCAGCCCCCAAGGTTTAGCAGGAACTGGCCTGCCAAAAATTGGTCCTTTCCTGACTCCACAAGATCCCAAAGGGGCAGAAACAGACGATCCAGAGGCAGAAATCAATCCAGAGGAGGTGCCTACAGAGGACGACAGTGGCAAGGTAATAGAGGCACAGACACAACCACTGCCACTGCAACAGGACAATCACAGTGACTTGACTCTAACTCCGCCTACCAGGGAGCAAATAGCAGCACCATTAGGCGGAAAGTTAGCCTTATTTTCGAAAAATTGGCACTATATCACAAAAGACAAGTGGATTTTGCAAACCATAGACCAAGGCTACCGGTTCCACTTCCACACCTTGCCAGTAAAAAGAGGAATGCCAAACCTGCCTCCAAATCAAAAGATAGAAGCTCTACAGCAGATAACGAAATTATCCAAGATGAGAGCTGTGGAAAGAGTACCAATAACAGAACAGGGCAAAGGATTCTACTCCAGACTCTTCCTAGTACCAAGAAAAGAGAAAAGTTGGAGACCTATTCTCGACCTGTCCATCTTAAACACATATATCATTGTCCCAAAATTCAAAATGCTGACCCTACAGCAACTTCCTCCCATGCTGGGCAAGGAGTGTTGGCTGGTAACTCTAGATCTCAAGGAGGCATACCTGCACGTCCCCATTCGACCCAATTGCAGAAGATACCTCAGATTTCTTGCAGGATCAGAGCATTATCAATTCTCAGCATTGCCCTTTGGCTTATCTGCTGCGCCCAGAGTATTCACAAAATGCCTGGCATCAGTAATCGCTCACTGCAGACTACAGGGAATCCAAATTTATCCATACCTGGACGACTGCCTGCTACAAGCGGACAACAAAAGCAAGCTGACAACAGATTTACAAAGGGTCATTTACTTGCTACAAGCCCTGGGATACACAGTCAACTTACAAAAGTCAAGGCTGATACCATCCCAGACAAGAACATTCTTGGGCGCGGAATTGGACACAGTAAAACAAATGGCATTCCTAACTACAGAAAAACAAAAAGAACTCCCTCTTTACTTCTTGGCATTAACAAGACAGAACAAACTAACAGCAAGAAAAGTTCTGCAGGTCTTGGGCTTCATGGCATCATGCATAATCTTGGTACCACATGCCAGACTACATATGAGAAAACTACAGTGGTACCTAAAGAATTTATGGTCTCAACACAGGCACAGCCTAGAAGCAGAAATACCATTAATCCCATGCCTAAAACAGGAATTCCTCTGGTGGGCCCAAGCATGCCAGTCAAACCCAGGCCTACCCTTCCACAAGTTTCGAACAAGCCAAACCATCACAACAGACGCCTCAGACCTAGGATGGGGCGACATGCTGGACAAATGCGCATAAGGATTGTGGACTCAGGACCAGCTGCACTTGCACATAAACCAAAAAGAAATGCTGGCAGTAAAACTGGCAATCCAAAAATTCAGACCATTCCTCAAAGAAGGCCATTTGATGATAAGGACAGACAACACCACAGTCATGTGGTACATCAACAAACAGGGAGGCACTCATTCATACCCCCTATGCAGAATGACTTTGGACCTTTGGAATCTGGCTCTCAGCTACAACATCCAGTTACAGGCAATATTTGTACCGGGAAAAGAGAACACCCTAGCAGACATGTTAAGCAGAACCACCTCGGATGCTCACGAATGGATGCTACACCCACACATCTTCAAGACCATCACAAAGAAATGGGGAATGCCACAAGTAGATCTATTCGCTTCCCCTCTCAATCACCAGCTCAAAAAATTCTGCACAAGGACATTCCACCCACTTGCATGGAAGGTGGATTCTCTTTCCTTCAGCTGGACAGGTCTGACAGCATATGCATTTCCACCTCTTCCCTTGATACACAAGGTATTACTGAAAATCAAAGAGGAACGTCCAAGGATAATCCTGATAGCTCCGAACTGGCCAAGACAACACTGGTACCCACTGCTGAGGAGCATGTCTCGGGAGAAAATGTGGTCAATACCCCTGATGCCTTTGATGTTAACTCAGAACAACTACAGCATCATGCATCCAAACCTAAAAACTTTGCAGCTGACTGCCTGGAACATCACATAGCAGCAACTAAGCCAGATCTTTCCCAAAGGGTTAAAGACATTATCCTTGAAGCCCGCAGACCTTCAACAAGAAGGAACTATGCAGGAAAATGGAAAAGGTTTGTCATTTGGAGTACTGAAAGAGGAAAAGATGTGTCGAATATAGATATTGCAAACATTCTGGAGTATTTGGCAGAGCTTTTACATACAGGCCTGTCCTATTCCTCCATCAAGATACATGCATCAGCTATTTCAGCAGAATACAGCTTTGATCCACCTGTCTTTTCACATCCTCTACTCAGGCAGTTCCTCAGAGGGATCAAGAATGTAAAACCTCCAAGGAAACCACCATTACCAGCATGGGACTTGAACTTTGTGCTAGAAAAGTTGACATTCCCTCCGTTCGAACCAGCAGCAACAGCAGATCTGCAGCACCTATCATGGAAAACTGCTTTCCTACTGGCAATTACCTCAGCAAGGAGGGTTTCGGAACTACAGGCCTTAATGGCAGTACAACCCTTCCTAATCTTCCATAAAGATAGGGTGTCCATGAGAACTAATCCTACATTTATGCCTAAGGTGGTATCCAGAGTGTCTTTAAACCAGGCAATCCACCTACCTACCTTCTTTCCCAATCCACAAAACAGAGGGGAAAGAATGCTGCATACCTTGGACGTACATAGACAGCTACGCTACTACCTGGACAGAACCAAAAGTAACAGAAAAACTGACCAGCTTTTGGTAGCCTATGCAACAGGGAGGGAAGGAAAAGCAATTTCCAAACAGACAATCTCCAAATGGATAGGAAATTGCATAAGATTTTGTTACTCCTTCCATGGAAAACCAATTCCACAGAACATAAGGCCTCATTCTACAAGGGCTACAGCCACTACCACAGCTTTCTTACGAGGAGTGGCAACCAAGGACATTATTGAGGCGGCTACTTGGACCTCCGTGCATACATTTGCCAAGCATTATAATTTACCTCTATATTCTAGATCCCGAGCAGGGTTTGCCACTGCTGTATTGCAAGGGATCCTAACCACACCATAATTTTATCATCCTCCTCCCTAGTTGGCTATGGTATTCTACCCAGTTGTTATGACTGCAGATGCATCCATGAAGGACATAGTACAGTTTTGTACCTACCATAAATGTAGATGTCCGAACTGGATAGCATCTGCAGTCAGGATTACCTCCCTCCTTCCCTCTGCGGTACTCCTAGGGTATTTATCCTCCTAATAGCTAGCTGGGGGGGGAGTCTCTTATGGTGTATTTGTTTGTATATATGTACATACATGCTTATTTTTTGTGTTTGCCTTCTATCTTTTTGGAAACATTGGCATTTATCCAAAATTTAGCCTTCCAAGAGGGCAACTGGCATCTGGGGCAAGAAACACTGAGGAAAATGGCGTCGGCTGATGCCTTTATACCCGAAGACCAGCAGAGATGACGTCGGGTGAAGTGCGACATCAGCCGAAGCCGGACCCAGACTTTGGAATCTGGCCGACCGAAGGGCTGCCTGACGACAGGACAACCCAGTTGTTATGACTGCAGATGCTATCCAGTTCGGACATCTACATTTATGGTAGGTACAAAACTGTACTTTCTAGACATTGTAGATGATGTATTTTCAGAGTCCAGCTTGTCTCTGACTCTTTATCCCCTGCACCTGCCTAAGCCAGACAGATACTACAGAGTTCCAGACTCATAAATTTCTATATAAAAACCCTGCTGCTGACCCAGAAACTATTTCTCATGGTCCCAAAGTGGGTCAAGGCTTCCACTGCCAAAAAGCCCTGCCCCCTCTGATAGGGATTCTAGGGCACTGGACAGATGGGGGGAAAAAGTTTACACTTCTGCTACCTTGGCTATAAGGGCTTTAAATTGTCAGATGTTCGTGTTACCCTGCTGCAGTCATCACACTTGGGTTATCCTACCATCAGGCGGTTCCGCAGTCGGCCCAAATTCCATAGTCTTGGTCCGGCATCTGTTGCTGTCGCTTCTTCCCTGACGTCAGTGCGTCAGGGGTATATAAGAGGCATCCAACGCCATTTTGCCCAGTCATTCTTGCCGCGCAGTGCCCGAAGCAGAAGCAGTTCGCAAGTGCCGGTCGGCCGACACCTGAGATTTTTGATTTGAATTTCAATCCAAAGTCTTCAATAAAGCTAAGTACCCCATTGGGAACATTTTCTTGCCTCAGTCCGATGTCAGAAAAAGCTAACAACTGCATTTCTTGTGGGAAGCAAATACCTCATAAGGACTTCCATTCCTATTGTATTCCTTGCCTAGGCCCAGACCACGATATCACAGGTTGTCGGTTTTGCGCTAGGTTTAATAAACGCACTATCAAACGCCGTTTTGAATTCGCACGGCATTACTTTGGTAGGAAATTCAATTATATCATGCCGTCGGAGCAGCCGACGACCGCAATTCATAAAAACCGCAAGGATAAGGACAGGCAGCCTAGGAATAAGCCAGATCCTGAGGCCTCAGCTGGGCCTGTCGCCAGTTCTCCGGTTTTCAGTGAGGCATCTACGCAGCCCCTGACGACCGCAGAGCTGGAACCCCAGACAACTGCCAACTTCCAAGTGGAGTCTACTAGGCCGACGCAGCCATCTACCGACACTGGAGCAGATTTAGACATTGGTGCAGAGGAAACATCTTCGGTTGCAGAAGGTGTCTTCAGACTGACTACACTCACCATTAAATCTTATGCTAAGCATAAAACTCCTTTAAAACCTAAGAAAACTGTTCATCAGTTTACAGGTCAAGGCCCCATGCCTAAGAAAAACAGATGCTTAAGATGGCTGAAGATTTAATTACCCTTATCAGGGGTTCCCATCCCCCTCCTGATAAAAGACCAAGACAAGAGGAGGATTATGCATCCTCTGACCAGGTTTCTCTCCTCAGATTCTTCTGAGGAACAGGATTACACTTTTCCACCTTATGAGGATTCTGATGCTGAAGACTCTATTCCCTCAGCATCTCCTCCTGAAGACTATTCCTTTGGGGAAACATTACATACCATGAGGGAACATTTCCACTGGGAAGGCCAGGATTACTCAGATTCTAAGAAAAGGCTCCGAGAGTTCCTTCTATTACCCCAGCACAGACCTCTTGCTATTCCTCCTGTTTTAGATATTGTGGATGATGTCTACTTGGAGTCTAGTTTAAATCCAGACTCTCTACCTCCTGCTCCAGCCAAACCAGACAGATACTACAGAGTCGACACAACGTGACACCAAAAACTAGTAAATGATAAACCGGCTCAGCTCCTCAGACACTGCAAACTTTAATAGACCAAGAGAACGAAAAAACACATAATATTCCTGTACATGTAAACCGATAACTTAACGCTTTCACCCACATACATAGTCAGGCATCATCAGAATACTACATACTAGATACTACAGAGTACCTGACTCACACAAATTCCTTTATAAAAGCCCTGTAGCTGACCCAGAAACCATATCCCAGGGTCCTAAGGGAGCAAGGGTTTCTGTGGCTAAAAATCCTGTGCCCTGTGAAAGAGATTCCAGAGCCCTAGATAGATGGGGAAAGAAAATATACACCTCTGCAACTCTGGCTATGAGAGCATTAAATTGCCAGTTTCACATGTTGAAATATCAACAATTCCTAATGTCTCAATTAAAACAAAAAAAGAGCACACACACAGAACAGCCTGAGTTCAAGGAAATGCAGGATCTGCTGCATGCAGCTGAACAGCTGGGCAAGCATACTTTACAATGCAGATTTGATTCACTGGAAGCTTCCTGTAGAGCAGCTGTTACTGGCTCAGTCATTCGTAGACATGCTTGGTTAAAAGAGCAAACCCTCCCTGACCATGTTAAAGCAAAATTATTAGATGCACCTTTACAACAGGATGTATTATTTGGTGTCAAAGCAGAAGAGGTTTTAAAGAAAATGGAGGATAAGGCTAAATCTATGCAAACGGTCAAGGATTTCTTGCAGGTACAACCCCCTCGCTTCAGCAGAAATTGGCCAACAAAAAAATGGTCCTTTCCAGTTTCAGACAGATCACAGAGGGGCAAATACAGACGCCCAAGGGGCAGAGGTCAGTCACAGGGCCTTTACAAACCTTGCCAATGGGGTTCTGCTAGCCAGAAAGGAGAAGACAGGCCCCAAACTAGCAGAAGGCAGACACAATGACTCTCCTCAAACTAGCAAGCAGATCTCTCCTGGCAACACCCTTGGGAGGAAAACTAGCATTTTTTGCAAACAACTGGCACATCATCACAAAAGACAAATGGGTTCTAAACATTGTCTCTCAAGGATAACAGATTCCACTTTCATACCTTACCGAGGATCAAAGGGATGCCAAACCTGCCACCAAATCAATGGGCAGAGGCACAAATACAAATTACAGCTCTTATGAACATGAGAGCCATTCAGCAGGTACCTACACAGGAGCAGGGACAAGGATTTTACTCAAGACTCTTCCTAGTTCCAAGAAAGGACAAAGCATGGAGACCCATTCTGGATCTTTCAGTTCTGAACACCTATCTGCAAGTACCAAAATTCAAGATGCTAACACTACAGCAACTTCTTCCCATGCTGGGCAAGAATGCTTGGCTAGTCACTTTGGACCTCAAGGAGGCATACCTGCATGTCCCTATCAGACAAAATTGCAGAAGATACCTCCGCTTCATTGCAGGTTCAACGCATTATCAATTCTCTGCACTGCCCTTTGGCTTATCTACTACGCCCAGGGTCTTCACAAAATGCCTGGCACCAGTAATTGCATACTGCAGACAAAGAGGAATTCAAATATATCCATACCTGGACAACTGTCTTATTCAAGCAGAAAGCAAGGACATTCTTTTACAGCATCTGGCATTTGTCAAACACCTTTAAGTTGCCTAGGGTACACAGTAAATGAAAAGAAATCAAAACTAGTACTCTCATAAAACATAACATTCCTGGGTGCCAGCTTGAATACAACGGCCCAGGTGGCTTATCTCACGCAGGCAAACGACAACAACTGTTTCAATATTTCAAAATAATGGCAACAAAGACCCAACTCCCTGCAAGAAAAATTCTGCAGGCCTTCGGATTCATGGCATCTTGCATTCTACTAATACCATTTGCAAAACTGCATATGAGGAAATTACATTGGTACTTGAAAAGTGTATAGACTCAGCACAGCCACAGCTTGGAAACAATGATTCCACTCATTCCCTGCCTTCAACAGGAGTTTCTATGGTGGGCACAGGCATGTCACCTCAACAAGGGTCAGCCTTTCACCTTACCCACAGCCAGGCAAACTATGACAACAGATGCATCAGATTATGCCTGGGGAGCACACATGGCAGGACAGTGCATTCAGGGCAAATGGACTACAGATCATAGACACCTACATATCAATCAAAAAGAAATGCTAGCAGTGCAGAATGTCCTAACCGCTTTCAAGGACCTTCTACACCCAGGACAACTACTAATAAGGACAAGACAACACCACAGTTATGTGGTGGGGGCACACATTCCTACCCTCTATGCAGGCAAGCAATGACCTTGTGGAACACTGCACTGTCTTACCAGGTTCAATTGCAAGCACAATTCCTGCCAGGAAAGAAAAACACATTGGCAGACGACCTAAGCAGAAACATCATGGATCCACATGAATGGAAACTAGATCCACAAGTATTTGCAATGATAGCTCAAAAATGGGGACGCCCAGACATAGATTCGTTTACAAGCCCCCACAACCACCAACTTCAAAAATTTTGCAGAAGGACCTTCCATCCACTAGCTTGGAAAGTGGGATGCTCTCTCATTCAGTTGGAAAACATTAACAGTGTATGCCTTCCCTCCACTGCCTCTTCTAGCAAAGGTACTGCTGAAAGTCAGATTAGAGAGGCCACAAATGATTCTCGTTGCACCAGATTGGCCACACCAACATTGGTATCCAGTTTTAAGGACCATGGCCCAGGGCCCACCATGGATTTTGCCACAAATTCCTCACCCAGTGAGACAGTCTGATTCTACACAGCCAGCTCAAGACTTTAAACCTGGCTGCATGGCAAATTACCTAAACAACCAGCCAACACCTCTGTCCAAAGCTGTTACGGATGTCATTCTGGAGGTCAGGAGGTCCAGCACCAGGAAAACCTATTCAGACAAATGGAAAAGATTTTGCTCCTGGAACCAGGCTAAAGGCCTAAATCCCCTGGAGCCGAACATTCCTCAGATTCTACAATATTTAACTGAGATGTTACATAAAGGACTTTCTTTTCATCTATTAAGATCCACGCCTCAGCAATTTCAGCTCATTACAGCACGGATCCTCCTTTATTCTCGCACCCATTCCTAAGACAGTACCTCAGAGGGGCCAAGAACTTAAGACCGCCAAGGAGAGCTCCAACACCTACTTGGGATCTCAACTTTGTCCTGAAAAGCTTACACTGCCGCCCTTTGAACCAGCTTTTTCAACTGATTTAAAATTTCTTTCATGGAAAACTGCCCTACTACTAGCAATAACCTCAGCTAGAAGAGTCTCAGAGCTACAGGCACTAATGGCAGTGGAACCTTTCCTCATTTTTCAAGACAGAGTTTCTCTACGAACTAATCCTTCCTTTATGCCAAAGGTGATATCCAGTGTGGCCCTAAACCAAACCATTCACTTGCCCACCTTCTTCCCAAATCCCCAGAACAAAGGAGAAAGACTCCTGCACTCTTTGGACATTCACAGGCAATTACGTTACTACTTGGAAAAATCTAAGGCTTTCAGAAAAACTGACCAGCTCCTTGTAGCCTATGCTACAGGATCACAAGGAAAAGCTATCTCAAAACAGACCATTTCTAAATGGATAGGACATTGCATACATTTCTGCTACACACATGATGGGAAATCAGTACCTGCTAACATTAGGTCCCACTCCACCAGGGCTACAGCTACATCAGCAGCCTTTCTCAGGGGAGTGCCAACCAAGGATATTCTGGAAGCTGCTACTGGAGTTCAGTGCACACCTTCACCAAACACTATCACTTACCTCTTTACTCTAACACTAGAGCTGGTTTTGCCACTGCAGTTTTGCAGGGCCTACTAGCCTCTTCTTACCCTGTTTGACTCCACCTCCCCTCCTTAGCTTTGGGATTCAACCCAAGTGTGATGACTGCAGCAGGGTAACACGATGAACGTAGTACAGTTTTGTACCTACCATAAATGTAGATGTTAGAGTGTTCACCCTGTTGCAGTCCAGGTTACCCTCCCTCCATCCCCTCTGAACTAGCTGAACTTATCTCTACCACTTTATCCTGTACTACCTCTGTGGTGTATTTGCTTGTACCTAAGGGTTAGGGTTTTGTTTTATTTTTTTATAGCCATATATATATATATATATATATATATATATATATATATATATATATATATATTGCCTACCTTTTGGGGGCGCCTGACGTCTGGGGCAAGAAAAACTGAAGAAAATGGCATCTGATGCCTCTTATATACCCCTGACGCACTGACGTCAGGGAAGAAGCAACAGCAACCGACGCCGGACCAAGATTTTGGAATTCTAGGGTGAACACTCGAACATCTACATTTATGGTAGGTACAAAACTGTACTTTTCATATGCTTAAATATCAGCAATACTTAATGTCACTACTTAAACAGAAAATGTTGACAAATTCTGAATGTTCTGATAACAAGGAAATGCAGGATTTATTGCATGCAGCTGAACAAGTGGGAAAGCATACTTTGCAATGTGGTTTTGATTCACTGGAGACCTCTTGCAGGGCCGCTGTTACGGGTTCTGTCATCAGAAGGCATGCTTGGTTAAAGGAACAGAATCTGCCTGATCATGTTAAAGCAAAATTATTGGATGCTCCATTACAGCATGATACTTTGGTGTTAAGGCAGAAGAGGTGTTGAAGAAAATGGAGGATAAAGCGAAATCCATGCAGACAGTTAAGGATTTCCTACAGGTACAGCCACCCAGATTTAACAGGAACTGGCCTACAAAGAATTGGTCCTTTCCAGTGTCAGGGGACAAAGAGGCAGATACAGACGCCCCAGAGGCAGATCCCAGCCCCAAGGCTCATACAGGCCTAAACAATGGGGTGCTTCTACCTCCAAAAGCGGAGAAGACAAATCACAACCATACAGGAAACAGTCCCAGTGACTTTCCTCTGCCAGAACCAAGCACTTATCTTTTGGCAGCCCCCTTAGGGAGAAAACTAGCACTTTTTTCGCCAAACTGGCACATGATTACCCAGGACAAATGGGTCTTGAACATAGTGTTTCAAGGCTACAGGTTCCACTTTCACACCCTGCCAAGGGCAATAGATATGCCAGACCTGCCACACAATCAGTGGGCAGAGGCACAAAAGCAAGTTTCATCCCTCATGGACATGAGGGCCATTCAACAGGTACCACAACAAGAGTAGGGACAAGGATTTTACTCGAGACTTTTCTTGGTGTCCAGAAAGGACAAAGCCTGGAGACCAGTACTGGACCTGTCTACTCTAAACACATTTCTGGACGTTCCAAAATTCAAAATGCTTACTCTGCAGCAGCTACTGCCCATGCTGGGCAAGAAGGCTTTGCTCGTAACTTTGGACCTAAAAGAGGCATACCTGCATGTCCCAGTCAGACAATCTTGCAGAAGATACCTCAGATTCATTGCTGGCTCAATGCACTACCAATTCTCTGCACTGCCCTTTGGCTTATCTACTGCGCCCAGGGTCTTCACAAAATGCCTGGCACCAGTAATTGCATTTTGCAGACAGAGGAATTCAAATATATCCTTACTTGGACGAATGCCTTATTCAAGCAGAGAACAAAGACATTCCACTAAAGCATCTGGCGTTTGTAAAAAGATTACTAATTTGCCTAGGGTACACAGTAAACGAAAAGAAATCAAAACTAGTATTCTCTCAAAAGATAATATTCCTGGGTGCAAGTTTAAATACAACTGCCCAGATGGCTTATCTCACGCCAGACAAACAAAGGCAACTGACTTCTTACTTCAAAATGTTGGCAATAAAGACCCAGTTATCTGCAAGAAAAATTCTGCAGGCTTTGGGCTTCATGGCATCCTGCTAATTCCATATGCCAAACTGCATATGAGGAAACTACAATGGTATCTAAAAAGTGTTTGGACTCATCATTGCCACAGCCTGGAAACATTAATTACCCTCATTCCCTGCCTGCAACAGGAGTTTCGATGGGGGGCACAGGCCTGTCACCACAAGAATGGACCGCCATTCACTTTACCCACAGCCAGGCAGACACTAACAATGGGTGCATCAGATTATGCCTGGGGGCCCCACATGGCAGGAAAATGTAGTCAGGGCACATGGCCCGCAAGCCAGATGCATCTTCATATCAATCAAAAAGAGTTGCTAGCTGTTCAGAATGCCCTGACAGCTTTCAAGGGTCTACTTCATCCAGGACAACTACTGATAGACGGACGATACTACAGTCATGTGGTACATAAACAAGCAGGGAGGCACACATTCCTACCCCCTCTGCAGACAAGCCATGAGTTTGTGGGACACTTATCAAGTTCACTTCCTTATCTTTCGGTTTGTCTGCTTTATCCATGGTGTTTACAAAATGCTTCATTCCAGTAAATGCTTTTTACAGAAGAATCGTGATTCATATCTTACTGTACCTGTGCAACGGTCTGACACAAACAGCAGCCCTGGAAGAGCGATTGAAAACCTTGCAGTTCACTTTTTATGCTTCAAGACTGTGAGACTCCCCATGAATCTTCCAAATTCTGAGCTCTTGCCAGGCAGCAGGTTTTGTTTCAGGAAGCATGTCTAGACACCAAGTCAGAAAGCTTTTTTGCCATGAAAGAAGATGGACCCTTCCGAGTCGGTATTTTCTGTAGCACATTTCTACCACACTATAGCAAAATGGTTTCCAAGGATGTTGTATATGTTTTCCTTCATGCTGATGGAGGCTGTAACCAGATATGTGTTTGTTACCTCCAGCAGTACCTAAGAAACAGGTTGTGTCAGCAGTTGAGTATATGACTGTATGTTGTACACACAAATTGGTGAGACACATTTTTTCTTTAAGAAAAAAATATATACTTGTCTTTTGTTGCAGCATTATTTCCTCAAATTAATAAACCAATCAAGATTTATTGAGTGTGTATAACAAGTATTCCGGGGGGGAGGGGGATAAATCTTTCCAGATAGTAAAAGAGCTCATTCATTTACTATGATCAAAAAGTACCAAGAATTTTCCCACCAAAGTGGACATTCTACTCCATATAGTCTCTTGTTGAACAATTCAAGCAAACAGATGTGTTCCAAAAAAAAAATGTGGAGATATGGCAGAGGCCAAAGTAGGTAGTCAGGCAGGATTAAGAGGTACATACTTCTGCCCTTCTTAGATGGCAGCTCCCAGTTATGACAACATTCTCTCCCAGGCTCCAGAGACCTCAACCTCATTACCACAATCAACAGAACATGCTGGACGGACAGGTTCATAACACAGAGACTGCCCATGCTGTGGAATAGACTTCCTATAAATGTCAAGCAGAAAACCTCACTGGCCCTCTTCAAGAGAAATCTTGATGAGTGGATGGGAAATTGAAAATTCACCCCGGAGATCACTCCAGTGGCTCTGCCCGACAGAGGCACTGGGGAGCTAAGGTCGAGTGGCACAATGCCAGGGTAATCCTATGGGCTAGGCTTATAAAGGTTCCAGGGCCATTAACTTAGTACACACCTATGAACCTTTTTCTTCTCTCCTCTCATCCACTTCTTGTAGTAGTCAGGCTTATCAGTATGCAGAATAAGAGTTCTGAGTCATTCCTCTTTTCATGAAAATTCCTCTGATTCTCACTAATCATTATTACTGTGGCAAAACCAGTTTTGAGGACGTACAAGCTTCAGTAGCTTTAGCGAGTGTTCTTTTATCAGCGCAAGGGAAAGCATTCTCCAGGCTGTTCCTTCTGCTCAGACGATACAGTCCTAGGATGCCGGTGTTACACCTGACAAAGGCTAAACAAATGACATAACTGGTGCATTAAAATCGTAGTTGTTATTTAGGGAAAGCAGGTTTATTAAGAGAGCTTTGAAGGTTCTGATATTACTGGCAGTTGACTGCAAGGTGGTGTAACTTTTTGTTTGAAAGAAGGTGTCTTTTAATAAAAAATATTTTTAGGCTGAAGACTAAAGCACTTGGATTCTCCCATTTGGATGCATTAATTTGTGTGCACTTCATTTTTTGTGTGGTATTGGTAAATTGAAACGTTTAGGCTGTTTGAAATTGTTGGAGTAGTATTCTGACATTTAAGGCACTTTATGATGGCAGTATCTGGATGTATTTTTGTGTTTGTTTAATTGTAATGTTTGTATGACTGTTTTTTTATTTGTTTTTTGCTGTGGTTAGACAAAGAAGAGTGGCAAACCTGGACCTTTTCTACTGTCTGGATCCAGAGATAAGACCATTAAGATGTGGGATGTTAGCACTGGCATGTGCCTTATGACACTGGTAAGTTGGTCATTTTAAAACTTGAAGCTGATTTAGTGTGAAGTATCACTTCAGATCAGGGCCAGCAGCAGTTCCTCCACAGATTGTAGCTCACTTCAAGAAGTCAGAGTTATGACCTTCAAAATTTCAAGTCACTATACCCTTGCAGGCTCCTTCAGAGCAGATAAAACCTGACTGTAAAGATTAGGAGGCTGTTGATTGTATTGATCACTGCTGCAGTAGTCTTAGCTGTATAGGTTCTAGCCTGCCAAGGACATAACAGCAGGTCAGCTTCCAAAGCTTCAGGGCACCTTCCACATGCCCAAAACTGTAAGGCAGCTCAAGCTGCACTGACTAAAAGACAATTTTGGGTGTTAAGCCCTCCAGAGCTTTACTTTCATCAAAGAGTATGCTCCTCTAGGTTGTTGAGGATCAACAGTTGGCATGTGCTGATGTTCATGTTTTACCATTGCAGTCATAAATGATGGGATTTCCTTTCATGGAAGCCCTTGGCCAGCCCAACTACCAGAGAACTTTTCTCTTCCTTCCAAAGCCAGCGAACACCCTGACTGAAATCTAGGTACAAACGGAGCCAGCTATCACTGTAGTCTCACTGCTTTCTTGCTGTTGGAGCCTAAGCAGAGTTGCTTAGTCAGTATGTTGGTTAGTCCACACCAGAGAAAGAAGACTTGTAAAAACTAAGTAAGTCATTGGGGAACTTCTCTTAATTTTATTTGACTAATGTCAAAGATGTTTAATAATAGTCTCCACTGTGGCAAGCAGATAACACACTGTGACTCATTGTTTTTGTGTAACGTGTTTTGGCCCAGAACATGACGTAGCTAATGGTCAGTTCTCTGCTCACTTTAACAGTAGAACAGTCAAGCATAGGGTGGAGATTTTAGCTAGACAGTTTAGCGAGTCACTAGCCCCTTCGCATACTGTGTTGTTCACTGGTCGGGCAGAGGTTGATCTCCCTAGGTGTAAGAAGGAAAAATGCCCAAACCTTAGAGTACCAGGTGACACTCAGTTCACCTTCTGCCAATTCACTTAGACTTATAGTTGAAGGTTGAGACACTTTTGCAGTCCCCTCCAGTGACTGAAGTTGTGGCACAGGCCTCTATCGAGACCTGTTTAGAGTCAGCACACCAACGGGTCCCTCTACTTTCACACAAGCTGAAGGACTTAGCTTGTCAGTTGAGTCCGGAGCTGCTTCCCAGGATCTGACTTCTGACAACCACACTGAAACTGATGAAAGGGTACCGATTTTCTCGTCATCAGGAGATCGCCTATGTTCACCATTCTCAGAATTTAGCTGCTCAGTCGCATCCTGGCACTAGTGCGGAGATCACCCTCCAGTCCAAGCCTAAGGCCCCATATAAAAAGGCTGCATCCAACTTGGCCCAGCTGAGGCCTACCAGCTACCACTCCCAAACTCAGGCCTATTAACAGGACCTAGTTGGATTGGCTGAGGATTTAATCACAGTAATCAGAGCCAGATGCCTCTCTCCCCCAGGTTTCTGCCCCTGAATCTTTTCCTGGTAAAAGAGGAACATCTGCCCCCCGGAATCTTATTATTTTTTTGACTCTAAGGATGGCAATAATAAATCCCCTTTTGAGGAAGATTTATCTATTGCTTCTGTGGTGATTCAGATTCCGATGAGAACCTTGTCTCAACCTACCTCCTCCTCCAAGGACATTTCCTTTGGGGAAATCCTGCATATAACCCTAAGGGAACAGTTTAAATGGGAAGTACAGCACATTCCAGGGGTAGCCTGAGACAAGGTTCTCATCTGAAGTGGTCTTAATTTGCTTTTCTACCTGTATGTACACTGATCCATCACGGATCTGACTCTGCTGCCTTTCCCTCATCTTGTTGCACTTCACATTGGAAGGAGAGGCGAAGAGATTGCAGCAAGGTTTGGCCCCACTTGAGAAAGATCTGTTTCGTTACTGAAGGATTCAGAGGCCACTCGTAAGGCATCAGGATAGACCTGCTGAGCCTGTCAGCTAGAATGTTGGACCTCCCTGGAATGCCTGTTGCCACCAGAAAATGGCCGGTGGTGATCGCCCACTTCCACACTTTCATGGCCTCTTGACACTGGGGATAAGACCTGGTTCCCCCACTGCTTGTTGATGTACCAGACCACAGACATGTCTGTCTAGATAGCAGTCGTCCCTAGGGGAAAATGAGCACGGAGAGCTTGCAGCGCTAGGAGCACCGCCCTCATCTCTAGGACATTGATATGGAATTGAGTCTCGTAGGGGGACTACTTATCTTGGACTGTCCTTCCCAAGCTGTCCCCCCACCCCACCCTAGCAGGGAGGAGTCCGTGGCCAAAGGGGGAGGCAGAAGAAAAGGGCGACCCTGGAGGAGATCCAGGGAATGGATCCACCACAAGAGAGAGTCCCTGCACATGCAAGATACTCAGAGTGAGATAACAGAAACTCTAGCATGGACAATTAAACCACAAGGGTCCACTGAAGTACCCGCATTCGTAGTCGAACCATGGGTAAAAGAGTGGTCGTGGCCACCATGGACACCAATGCCCGTAATACCAATTCTGCCATCGGCGACTGAGCTTGAAGGATACAGTGGACATGTAGGTTTAGAGACTGGATCCTCTCTGAGGTTAGGAAGGCCTTGGTTTGAATAGTGTCCAGCCGAGCTCTGATGAAATCTAGCACTTGAACCAGAGTCGGTAAAGATTTGTTGAGATTGATGGTTATGCCCAACTGATGGGTTAAGTGTAGTAGGGAATCCCTCGCTTGGCAGATTTGATGCCTGGAAGGGGCAGCAAGGAGCCAGTCGTCCAGGTGGGCGAAGACCTGGAATCCCTGTAGTCTCAGTTGAGCTGCTACTACTGCCATCACTGTGGTAAACACCCTGGGGGCTGTGGTGAGACCAAAGGGGAGCGCTCCAAACTGGTAATGACTGGCCTTTAGCCTGAAGCGGAGAAACCTTCGAGAGCGTCTGTCCATTTTGATGTGGTAGTATGTATCCTGAAGGTCGACTGAGCACATCCAATAGTTCTCCTTTAGAAAGGGCAGGATAGATTGAAGATAGACCATCTGGAATTTTGTCTTGGCAACTGACAGATTTAGAATGGAATATCCAGAATGGATCTCAAGTCCCCCATCGTCTTTGGCACCAGAAAGAGTCTGGAATAAATGCCTAATCCGATCTAGTCTGGAGGGATGGGTTGGATGACTAACTTTTCTAGCAGCTGTGCAATTTCCAAACCTGCTGCCTCCCTTTGTGTGTGTGGAACATTTGGGAGCTGCTTGGGCGGAAGGGATGATTAGTTGAAAGGGATAGAATAGCCTCTGGATATGATCTGCAGCACCCAGTGATCGTTTGTGATAGACTGCCAGGCCGATGGGTGTAGAGAGAGGCATCCCCCAACTGCCACCACAGTTTTGAGCAGCCGGCAACCCTTCAGGGCTTCTGAGCAGGTCTGTCCGAGAAAGGGTCTCGAGACCCCTGATTCCTCGGACCCCTTCCACCTCGGGGGCAGTGTCTATCGAATCCCTCTCTGCCTCTAGGGTAGGGCGAGTCTTGAGCGTCGTGGGAGTAGCTCTGAGACTTTCGGAACCACATCATCATTGCCCCCCACTGATTCCTCGAAAAGGATTGTGGGGGGGGGGGGGTTTGAAGAAGTGGATCCTGACAGTCTTCCCATTCCTGTCAGTCTGGACAAGAGTATCACATACTGATTTTCCGAAGAGAGTGGAACAGTCATACAGCGCATTGGTAAAGGACACTTTAAAGGGTTCCGAGAATGCAAAGAGTCTGAGCCAGGCATGATGCCTGATGGCAACGCATGTCCCAGCAGCTCTAGCGGCGCCCTCAATAGCATAAGAGAGAAGCCACACAGGGGTGTTAGCAATCTACATGAGGGTGGCCATGCGACAAGAGAAAACTTTCTGGTCCTCCGCTGTCATGGACCCTGGGGGGGTAGACCCAGCATTCTCCTTGATAGAGTTTTGCTGGAGTCTTAATTGTGTGTGCCATATAATTCATTGCACATACCGAAAATGTAACTGAAGTGTACAGTCGCATCCCCAAGTGAGCCATCGTCCTGGACGCTCGGTCTGGTGGATGGATCGTGGAGTTCTCCTGCTTGAGCTCCTTATTAGTGGCCCATGCCACTACCACGGCATCTACTGGGGATCCCGTGGTCCATTGGATCCTGTCTGTCGGAGTCCTCATAATCTTGTCGGGGCATTTGCGGATCAGTTCCACTGTGTCTGGTTCCTTCCATACCCAAGATGTAATTAGATCCACCAGTGGATCCGTGGGAAGGGGACACCCAGGATGTAGAGGGTCTTTTGCCAAGTGCCTCTAGGAACACCAATTCGTCCGAGTTGGGTTTCTGGGCAGACCACCTCCCTTATTGGTAGGGAAAGGTATAAAAAGGGTAGAAAGGAAAGAAATTTAAGTAAAAAGGAGATAGAAGTACACACACAAAAAAAAATCAGTCACTTACCCGAAGGAAGCTCAGAGCAGCGGATCACAATGCTTATGCTAGAGCGGCAAATGAGATCTGAAGGGAGGAGAGAGACGGGGGTGTTATGGATAGGGGAGGAGCTTGGAGCTCGGATCAGATGCTGGAAAGGTGGCTCAGTCGGATCCATGCCAGATCAGAGTACCCACAGGTTGAAGACAAATGAAGAGCAACAACTCAGATGGAACATTATGGTGAGTACATAACTTCTTTTTCCTATCCCTCTACTTCCCAAAGCTGCTACTTAGGAATTACCTCTTAGCCAGAGAGTTCCTCAGAGCCTTGGGTTACATGGCCTCTTACATCCTCATGATCCCCCTGGCCAGACTTAATATGAGGAAGCTGCAGTGGTACCTCAGAAATGTGTGGTGCCAACATTCTCAATCCGTCAACTTTAGGGTGAAGCTTCTTCCCTCATCTCAGTAGACTTTGCCTGGTAGGCCCGAGCATTCTCACTCGGCCTGGGCATTCCCATAAGGTTCACTCCTTAGGATGAAATTGTGGAGGGACTCCCAGTTCAAGAACAAACACATCAGCCTAAAAGAACTGATGGTGGTCCATAAAGGTCTGATTGCCTTCAAAGACCAATGGGAACAAGAAGTACTCCTAGTACAGACAATGCCATGGTTATGTGGTACACAAACAAGCAGGAGGGAGATTCAGTCTTACCCTGTCCCCTAGCCATGGACTTTTGAGAAACTGCAGACTCCCTAAATATGCACCTCATGGCACAGTACCTACCAGGAAAAGAAAATGTCAACTGGCAGATCACCTAAACAGGAGCTTGTCAGACCCTCATGAGAGGCAATTGTATTAAGAAGTTTTTCTTGGAATAGCCAAAGAATATGGTGTAAAAGACCATGCTTACTTGAAAGGAAATTGCTCAAGGACCAAAACAAGGTTAGCTTCTCCTTCTCTTGGACAGGTTATTCCTCTATGCCTTCCCCAGTAGCCTTGCTCACCAGGGTACTGCTGAAGATAAAGGGAGAAGGGCCAAGGGTCATTCTTACATCCCCAGGTTGGCCAGGGCAGCACTGGTATCCTCTAATGCTCATTGTAAGCAAAAGAAACTGTTAGACCTATTGACACAGAAGGGCCCCATCATACACCCCAACCTGAACACACCCAAATTGACAGCTTGGATGATACTTTGACCCACTGAAGGGGGCCACCCTTCAGCAAGCAGGTCCTAGACATCCTAAGAGAAGCCAGAAGACCTTGCACAAGAAAATCTTACTCCACCAAATGGAAGAGATTCACAATATGGTGCAAGCAAAAAGGGACAGAGCCCTCTTCAAGTTCAGATGCCCTTGATCCTTTCATACTTATCAGGACTTTTTGAGAATGTACTTAAGTATTCCTCTATTAAAATTTAAACCTCAGGAATTTTGTCCTATTCAACCCTCTGTCTCCCCCTGTCCTCTTGTGAGGCATTTCCTGAGAGAGGTTGTCCACATTAGACCCCTGAGGAATCTCAGTTTCATTATGGAGAAGCTCACCCCTCTCACCTTTTCATCCAGTTGCCTCCTTGGACATCAAATTCCTTACTTGCTAAAGACAGCATTCCTAGTAGCCATTACTTCAACTAGAAGAGTTTCAGAGCTTTTGGCCCTTATGTGTATGGAACCTTTTATCTTTTTCCGCCCTGGCAGAGTTTCTCTTAAGACCCAACCCTTCCTTTATGCCTAAAGTGTTTACAGATATCTCTCTAAAACAGACCATCCACCTGCCTACCTTCTTTCCTAACCCTCAAAACAAGGGGAAAGAATCCTCTGTACTTTGGATGTGCATAGGCAATTGAGTTACGACTTGGACAGAACAAAGAATGTCAGGAAATCTGACCAGCTTTTTGTGACCTTTGCCTGTGGTTCTGAGGAGAGACCATTTTCTAAATCTCCAAATGGATCTTCCTCTGTATCTTGTTTTGCTACAGCCATCTTGGAAAGAAGCTTCCAGACCCTGTGAGGTCACATTCCACTAGGGCTACTGCTACTTCTACTGCCTTTCTCAAAGGGGTGGCATCCTGGAAGCTGCGACTTGGTCCTCTCTACATACCTTCCCCAAACATCATCACCTTGCAACATTCTCCAAGTCCAGAGCGGGGTTTGCCACTGCTGTCTTACAGGGCATCCGTTCCTCTCCATAAACGTTCCATCCACTCTCTTTGGGAGTCATCCCATCAGTTATGACTGCAACAGTGAGACACGAAGAACATAATACAGTTATGTACACTTAACATAAATGTAGATGTTCAAGTGCATTTACTGTTGCAGTATTCTTTCCCTCCCTCCTTCCTCTCTTGCCCCATGAGGTTGGGGTGGTTATTCTCCTGTCTACTTCCAAGTTGTTTACAGCTCCTTTATACATTCTCTGGAACTTCTTAAATTAGGTCCATGACCTTAGAGGACTGTTAGTGGGCACCTATCTTTTGGGAACAAGAAAGTACTGATGTCATGGTGCTGGCTTGCTCTCTCTATACTTAGATGTCTTGATGTCAATCAGGGCATCCACTGGCTTCAGGAGGAGGAGAAAATTCTCTAGTTGTTGGGCCAGCCAAGGGCTTCTACAGCAGGAAATCCCATTAGTTATGACTGCAAAAATGAATACACTCTAACATCTACATTTATAGTAAGTATACACAACTGTGCTTTCCTTTGATAGGCAGATAAGTTCCCTTTGGGGGGGGGGGGGAGACTTCCATTTAATAGTTTTGCTTATTTATTATTTATACTTTAAAGAAAGTTATTTTAAAGGTAGGAGTTTGTTTTAACAGACTGTCACGAGACTATATTGAACACTTAAACAGAAGTACGTTTTTTTCCTGTCAGTCTAAAAGTTGCTTAAAGTAACAACATTTTTTATGGAAAGTGTTTATTTTACTTTGTGTGGCCAGTGTAGTGTTTTAATGTGCTTTTTATGGTGTTTGTCTAGGGGAAAAATTTATTTTACTTGCTTTTGCTGCTAGTATTCCCTGGGAAAGAGATGCCATTTTTTGGCTTATGAAAGAAACTGTCCCACAGTCAATGATTCTTCCAGCCACAGAAAGAAAGGTTAAGCAAACAGCCTTTGAAATCACAGCAAGCTACCAATTTGCCTCAACAGCAGGTGAGTGGCTCTGCTGTGGCCATTTGTACCTCAGACCACTCATTTTTTACCCCAAATCCCTCTGGTGTAGCACCTGCAGCCACTATAGACTGGGTTAGCAATGTTCTCTACAGCTGTAGGGCTCCCTCCAGTGGGCAAGTGTACTTCTGACAATTCAGTAGGAATTCCTCAAGATCTTTGTGGTGATTCCCTTCTGGGCCAGGCAACCATGGTCCTCGCTTCTTTTGGAAATGACCAGGGGCAATTACCACAAGTTTCTTCACAGACTGGATTTACGAACACAAGACTAGGGGTGTTTGATACATCCGGACATCAGTCATATTCGTTTGACTGCCAGCATGATAGGGCCTTAATTCCTTTTAGGCACTTGTTTTCTGAGGATGTGCAGCAGGTACTAATGGAGGTAAGAAAACCTGCTGTCAGAAAATTGTATATTAGCAAATGGAAATTTTTTCTAGTTAATACCAGCAACACAACTAGCACCCGGGGCTCGTTCTTTTGCAATGTCTGTGAATTACTGTCCTACGGCCTTTTTTTCTTCCTCTGTCAAGGTTCCTTTGTCAGCCATTTCAGCATGTCTGCCAGTGGATCCTTCTCTTTCAGTGCAGTGTCATGTCAAAATGTTCTTCAAATGGGTTTTGCCTAAGAGGCCTCCTAGAAAATTGGTGCCCCCTCATTGGGATCTTAATTTGTGGTAGAGAAGTTAACGTGCTCCATTTGAACCAGCTAATCTGGCTGATTTGAGGTTCTTGACGTGAAAAAAATTTTTTTTTACTGATTGCTCTGACCTCTGCAAGAAGGATGTCTTGAGTTGCAAGCTTTTATGATGAGTCAGCCATGTCTCATTTTTCACAGTGGCGGGGTTTCTTTGAGAAGTAATCCTTTTATGACTAAAGTGGTATCAGAGTTTACTTTAAGCCAGCTATCCATCTTCTTCTTTTCTTTTCTAAACCTAAGAAGGAAGGAGAAAGGATACTCCATACCTTAGATGTCCACAGACATCTCCGGTGCTAACTTCACAAAACTAAATCTTTCAAATCTTTGGATCCATTGTTTCTTTTGAAGGTAAGATGGGACAACCTGTGTTAAAACAGACTGTTTCCCAGTTGTCTAAGGTTATTACATTTTGTTATAGTCAACGCAACAGATCTAGTCTAGCAGGGTCAAGGCCCAGTGTACCAGGGCCT
The DNA here is from genome assembly GCF_019279795.1 of Protopterus annectens. NCBI lineage: Eukaryota > Metazoa > Chordata > Ceratodontiformes > Protopteridae > Protopterus > Protopterus annectens. Next base: position 729,702,488 of record NC_056747.1, read on the forward strand.
TGGCTTCATCTATGGCTTTTTGGAAAGGGTTGGATTCTGCAAGTATTCTAGACACTGCTACTTGGTCCTCTGTATATAGTTTTACAAAGCTCATTAAGCTTGATTCCTCCTACAGGTTTAGATCAACCTTTGCTAGGTCCATTCTTCAGTGGCTTCTGGACTCGTCACCTTCCACCTCCAAAATATCATTAGTTGTGGTAATCTACCCATTTAGCTAAGGCTGCTGCAGCACTGATCAGTATGAAGAATGTAGTACAGTTGTGTGAACTGAACTTGCCATAACAGTAGGTGCTCAAATGATCATTGCTGCAGTAGTTGCTCTCTTCCTCCATCTCTCTTGTGTTGTTTGGTATGTTGTTTATGCCAGGGGGTGGTTATTATTTTTTTTGTTCTTAGCATTGCTCTTTCAGGGTTCAGGCTCCATCTGTCTGTTGGCAGGAAAGCTCTGAAAGGCTCTGCACCAAAATTTGTATTTTAGTCAACTCATCTCATGCTTCCTGACAGTTTGGGCATGTGAAAGGTGCACTGAATCTTTGGACGCTTGTTGGCTGTTATAACTTTTCAGGATATAACCCATATACCTAAGGCTATTGCAGCAAGAATCATTAGAACATTTTCTGTTTTGGTAGGTTTACTTGCACAACTGTACTTTTCTTGTTGGTTGAAGAGAGTGATGATTGTGTTCCCACAACTTTACTGACGCTGAGTGCCTTGCTAGAGGCTTTATTTACTTGAATTATTTGTAAGGCCAGCAGGCTTGGGGACCTTGTTACTTAGCTGATCCACCAGGATTCTCCAAATGGAGATGGCTTATAAAGAAGATGGCTCACCTTAAGTTAGGGATTCAAGATGTCTGTCCCATCATTTTTACAGGATGGATGCCTCTTGTGCATCCATCACTGTCACCCCCATTTATTGACACTGGATGAACTTCTACTTTGTTCAACCTTCACTGCTCCCACTTTTGCTTGTACCGTCAAGGGGTCCATCTTTTTATCTTCCCATATGTACAAAAATAAGCTTTCCAGCTCATGTACTAGCTTTCCTTTATGTTTGTAGTTCTTGGGTGGATTTATGCCCAAAGATGTTTTATTGTCCTTTTCATAGTGCTAGTTGGGTTGTACTCCCCTTTCTGCGTGTAATTACATGTTTGAGCTTTTTCCTGAGCTGTGTAAGATGCTGATTTACAGGTTGTGGTTTGCTGCACATTTTTTGTGTTCAAGCAACATGCAGCATCTCTGAGCATGCACAAAATCGGCACCTATTTGAAAAGGGTAGTAGTAGATGTTCATGTTTCACTGTTGCAGTAATCACCTGTGGGTTATCCCTGCTGTGGTAGCCCTCGGCCGGCCCAAATACCAGAGTCAGTGCTTTTCTGCGTTGGCTGCTGTCGCTTGCTGCCAGACGTCAGACCGTAGCAGAAGCAGTTTGCAAGTGTGCCGGTTGATTGCTACCAGAGTGTGAATTAAACCTGAAAAACGTCTAAAGCTAAGTACCCCGTTGGGGATCCTTTTTTCTTGCACTAACTGATGTCCGAAAAAGTTAACAATTGTCTCCCTGTGGAAAGCAAATACCACATCGAGACTTCCATTCATACTGCGTCACTTGTTTAGGCCCAGACCACGATGTCCCCCGTTGCCTGTTCTGCACCCTCTTTAACATGAGAACTGTTTGTCGTTGAGCTCTTATTGTAGCCAGGTATTTTCATTTTTCGTCTTCACATTCTGAAATGGCATCAGTCAGCCAACAATCCGTAGACATTTCGAAAAAACATAAGGATAGGGATAGCGACAGACCACACAAGGTTAAGCCTTCCGACGTCTCTACTGCAAAGCAGCTCGTCAATTCTCTGGAATTCAGTGAGGTGCCTTCTCAGCCCCTGATACCCGGTTTGATACCTTTGCAGGCCTCTACTGAGACCCTTTCAGAGTCCAGTATGCTGCAGAAGTCTTCATCTTCCGAGCCTTTGGTTGTGTCTGCTTTGGTGGGGTCCGGAGCCATGATGCAGGCACCGGCTTCCAAGGAGGTTTTTCACACTACCGAATCTAGGCAAAAAATGACATCTTCTCTGACTATAGTTTCTCTCAGACCAATGGATACTCTTAGGTCTAGAGACAAGGCCACTCCTAGGAAAACTACCTCTGGCCACCATTTTACTCCTGCTCTACCACCCCAAGCTCAAATCCTTAAAATGGCGGAGGATCTTATCACCCTTATCAGGGGTAGTCAGGCCACACCTTCTTAAAAGGAAGAGAGACCTTTCTCCTGAAACACTGACAGAACAGGATTCTGAGGAGTCTGATTATTCAGATTTTGAAGAGAAACAAAATCCTCTGACTGCTTATGAGGTTTCAGATGCAGAGGAATCCATTCCCCACCAGAAGATCTTTCCTTTGGGGAAACCCTTCACACCCTCAGGGAGCATTTCCACTGGGAATCCCAGGACTTCCCTCAGTCTAAGAAAAGACTAACAGAGTTTCTAGACCTGCCCTAGCATAGACCCTTGGCCATCCATCCAATCTTAGAGGTGGTTGATGATGTCTTCCATGAATCCAGCTTAACCCCTGATGCCCTCCCAGCTGCTCCCAGAAAACCTGACTGGTATTAGAGTACCGGATTGTCACAAGTACCTGTACAGAAATCCTGCTGCAGACCCCGGAGGTCATTACACAGGGACCAAAAGAAGCTAAGGCTAGTTCTGCAAAGAATACTATTTCATGTTCATCATGTTTCACTGTTGCAGTCATTACACTTTGGGTTATCCTGCTGGCAGGCGACCCAAGTTCCAAAGTCTTGGTCCGGCGTCAGTTGCTGCCGCCTCTTCCCTGACGTCAGTGCGCCAGGGGTATAAAAGATGCAACCGATGCCATTTTCTTCAGTCTTTCTTGCCGCGCGGTGCCCGAAGCAAAAGCAGTTCGCATGTGCCGGACGGCCGACTCCTGAGTTTTTCAAAATTGAGTTTCAGATCCGAAGTCTTCAATAAAGCTAAGTACCCTGTTGGGGAAACTTTTTCTTGCTCCAGACCGATGTCAGTAAAAGTTAATTGTATTTCTTGTGGAAAGCAAATACCTCTTAAGGACTTCCACTCTTACTGTGTTCCTTGCCTAGGCCCTGACCACGACGTTACCAGTTGTCGGTTTTGTGCTAGATTCAATAAACGCACTATTAAACGTCTGTTTGATTTTGCTTTGCATTATTTTGGCCGAAGGTTTAATTACATAATGCCGTCGGAACAACCGACGACCGGAATTTATAAAAAACGCAAAGACAAAGAAAAGGACAGGCATCCAGGGTCCAAAACCGATGACGAAGCCTCTTCTAGGCCAGTCGCCGGTTCACCGGTTCTCTGAGGAGCTTTCGCAGCCCCTGACACCCACTACCTCAGAGCCACAGGCCGTAACAGACAGCCACGTGGAGACACCGAGGCCTGTGGAAACTCAAGGTATTGGGCCTACGGAAACTATTCCCTCAGATGGGTCCAGAGCCGCTGAGCAGGCATTGGCTTCTGAGGGTGTTTTCAGACCTTCACAGCTTACAATTAAGCCCACTACAGCTGCCAAGACAAAGTCAAAGACACCATTAAAGACAAGGAAACAAGTACAGTATTCTCCAGAACAGTCATCCATGTCAAAGAAACAGATGCTTAAAATGGCCGAAGACCTAATTACTTTAATCAGGGGTTCCCATCCCCCTCCTGACAAAAGGCCTAGGCAAGACACTGACTATGATTCCTCTGACCAGGTTTCTGTTTCCTCTGATTCCTCTTCTGATCAGGGATATTCTCTCCCTCCCTATGAGGACTCTGATGCAGAAGAATCTATACCTTCCAGCCTTTCCACCTGAGGATTATTCTTTTGGGGAAACCCTGCACACCATGAGGGAGCATTTCCATTGGGAGAGCCAGGATTATTCAGAATCCAAGAAAAGGCTCAGAGACTTCCTTTTATTGCCTCAGCACAGGCCCCTGGTTGTCCCCCCTGTGCTTGATATTGTTGATGTCTGTCTACTGATTCTTTACCCCCTGCACCAGTCAAGCCAGACAGATACTACAGGGTCCCTGACTCTCTTAAATTTCTTTACAAAAACCCAGCTGCAGACCCAGAAACAATTTCCCAGGGCCCTAAAGAGGTTAAGGCTTCCACTGCTAAAAATCATGTCCCGTCGGATAGGGATTCCAGAGCTCTGGACAGATGGGGGAAAAAAGTTTACACTTCTGCTACTTTAGCTGTAAGAGCTTTAAATTGCCAGTTTCACATGCTTAAATATCAACAGTACCTCATGTCATTGTTAAAACAAAAAATGGTTTCTAATTCAGAAAGTCCTGACAGTAAGGAAATGCAGGATTTATTGCATGCAGTTGAACAAGTGGGAAAGCATACTTTACAATGTGGTTTTGATTTCATTAGAGGCTTCTTGTAGAGCCGCAGTTACAGGCTCTGTTATTCGAAGGCATGCTTGGTTGAAAGAACAAAGTTTACCTGACCATGTTAAAGTAAAATTATTGGATGCTCCACTACAGCATGATACTTTGTTTGGTGTTAAGGCAGAAGAGGTGTTAAAGAAAATGGAGGATAAAGCAAAATCAGTACAGACAGTGAGTTATGGGAAAGAGTAGTGGAAGCAAGGTTAAGAAGGGAGGTGATGATTAGTGATCAGCAGTATGGTTTCATGCCAGGAAAGAGCACTACAGATGCAATGTTTGCTCTGAGAGTGTTGATGGAGAAATACAGAGAAGGTCAGAAGGAGTTGCACTGTGTCTTTGTAGACTTGGAGAAAGCATATGACAGGGTGCCTAGAGAAGAGTTGTGGTATTGTATGAGGAAGTCAGGAGTGGCAGAGAAGTACGTAAGAGTGGTACAGGATATGTACGAGGGTAGTGTGACAGTGGTGAGGACTGCAGTGGGAGTGACAGATCCGTTTAAGGTGGAGGTGGGATTACATCAAGGATCAGCTCTGAGTCCTTTCTTATTTGCAGTGGTGATGGACAGGTTGACAGATGAGATCAGACAGGAGGCCCGTGGACTATGATGTTTGCAGATGACATTGTGATCTGTAGTGAGAGTAGGAATCAGGTTGAGGAGACTCTGGAGAGGTGGAGATGTGCTCTAGAGAGCAGAGGAATGAGGGTCAGCAGGGCTAAGACAGAATATATGTGTGTAAATGAGAGGGAGGGTAGAGGAATGGTGAGGATGCAGGGAGTAGAGTTGGTAAAGGTGGACGAGTTTAAGTACTTGGGATCAACAGTTCAGAGTAATGGTGAATGTGGAAGAGAGGTGAAGAAGAGAGTACAGGCAGGGTGGAATGGGTGGAGAAGAGTGTCAGGAGTGATTTGTGACAGACGGGTATCCGTAAGAGTGAAAGGGAAGGTCTACAAGAGTGTAGTGAGACCAGCTATGTTATATGGGTTGGAGACAGTGGCATTGACAAAAGGCAGGAGTCAGAGCTGGATGTGGCAGAGTTAAAGATGTTAAGATTTGCAATCGGTGTGACTAGGATGGATAGGATTAGGAATCGGTATATTAGAGGGTCAGCTCAGGTTGGACAGTTTGGAGACAAAGCAAGAGAGACGAGATTGCGTTGGTTTGGACATGTGCTGAGGAGGGATGATGGGTATATTGGGAAAAAGATGCTAAGGATGGAGCTGCCAGGTAAGAGGAATAGAGGAAGGCCTAAGATAAGGTTTATGGACGTGGTGAGAGAGGACATGCAGGCGGTTGGTGTGACAGAGCAAGATGCAGAGGATAGGAAGAAATGGAAAGAGATGATCCGCTGTGGCGACCCCTAACGGGAAAAGCCGAAAGAGAATGATGATGATGATGAGTACAGACAGTGAAGGATTTCTTAAAGGTTCAACCACCTTGATTTAGCAGAAACTGGCCTTCAAAAAATTGGCCCTTTCCAGTGTCAGACAGACCACAAAGAGGCAGATACAGACACCCAAGAGGCAGATCTCCGCCCCAAGGCTCCTACAGACCTAAACAATGGGGTGCTTCAGCCCCCAAAGGAGGAGAAGACAAATCACAGCCTTATAGGAAACTGTCCCAAGGACTTCCCTCTACAGATGCCAAGCACTTACCTTTTGGCAGCACCCCTAGGGGGAAAGCTAGCACTTTTCTCAAAAAATTGGCACTTAATCACCCAGGACAAGTGGGTACTGAATATTGTTTCTCAGGGTTACAGGTTCCACTTTCACACGCTTCCAAAACCAAAAGGTATGCCAGACCTGCCACAAAACCAATGGGCAGAGGCACAAAAACAGATTGCTGCTCTTATGTACATGGGGGCTATTCAAAGAGTTCCTCAGCAAGAACAGGGACAAGGATTTTACTCAAAACTTTTCTTAGTACCCAGAAAGGACAAAGCCTGGAGACCAATACTGGACCTGTCAATCCTAAATACTTTCCTGGATATTCCAAGATTCAAAATGTTACTACAGCAACTTCTGCCCATGCTGGGCAAGAAGGCTTGGCTAGTTAATTTGGACCTCAAGGAGGCATACCTGCATATCCCAATCAGACAAGCGTGCAGAAGATACCTCAGATTCATAGCAGGCTCAATGCATTACCAATTCTCTGCACTGCCCTTTGCCTAATCTACTGTGCCCAGGGTCTACACAAAATGCCTGGCACCAGTAATTGCATTTTGCAGACAAAAAGGAATTCAAATATATCCCTTGGACGACTGCCTTATTCAAGCAGTGAGCAAGGACATTCTTCTGAAGCATCTGGCGTTTGTAAAAAGATTACTAATTTGCCTGGGGTACACAGTAAACAAAAAGAAATCAAAACTAGTGCCCTCTCAAGAGATATTCCTGGGTGCAAGCTTAAATACAACTGCCCAAATGGCTTATCTCACGCCAGACAAACAAAGGCAACTGACTCATTACTTTCAAATGATGCCAACAAAAACTCAGCTCCCTGCAAGAAAAATTCTGCAGGCCCTGGGCTGCATGGCATCCTGCATTCTACTAATTCCATATGCAAAACTGCATATGAGGAAACTACAATGTTATCTAAAAAGTGTTTGGACTCAGCATTGTCACAGCCTGGAGACGATCATAACCTTAATTCCCTGCCTACAACAGGAGTTTCGATGGTTGTCCCAGGCATGTCACCACAACAAGGGACAGCCTTTTACCTTACCCACAACCAGTCAGACAATAATGGATGCATCGGGTTATGCCTGGGGGGCACATAGAGCAGGAAAATGTATTCAGGGCACATGGCCCAAGGAACAAATGCATCTTCACATCAATCAAAAAGAGATGCTAGCTGTACAGAATGCCTTGACAACTTTCAAGGACCTTCTGCATCCAGGACTACTTTTAATAAAGACTGACAATACCACAGTTATGTGGTACATAAGCAAGGGGGCACACTTTCCTACCCCCTATGCAGACAAGCTATGACTTTGTGGAGCACGGCACTGACCTATCAAGTACATCTGCAGGCATAATTCCTGCCAGGAACAAAAAATACACTGGCAGACGAACTAAGCAGAAATCTCATGGATCCTCACGAATGGAAACTAAATCCACAAGTGTTCAGCATGATAACGAGGAAATGGGGGACGCCCGGACATAGATCTATTTGTCTCCCCTCACAGTTACCAAATACAGAAATTCTGCACAAGAATTTATCACACTCAAGCATGGAAAGTGGATGCTCTATCATTCAGCTGGAAAGGCCTGACCGTCTATGTCTTCCCTCCGATGCCTCTTATTACAAAAAGTACTCCTAAAAGTCAGACATGAAAGGCCAAAAATGATCCTGATTGCCCCAGACTGGCCACGCCAGCTCTGGTACCCAATCCTAAAGAGCTTGTCTCAAGGCCCAGCTTGGCTTCTACCTCAAATTCCTTATCTTCTGACTCAACAAAACAATCAGATTCTGCACAGTCAACTCAGGACCTTAAATCTGGCAGCATGGCAGGTAATGTAGCCACTCAGACTGCTCCTCTCTCTAAAGCTGTTATGGATGTCATTTTAGAAGCCAGGAGGCCCAGCACTAGGAAATCTTACGCAGAAAAATGGAAGAGATTCTGTGCTTGGAACCAGGCACAAGGGCCCGAACCACTTGTCCCAAATATACCTCAGATTTTACAATACCTAACTGAGATGGTGGATAAAGGTCTATCTTTCTCATCAATTAAAATCCATGCCTCTGCCATTTCAGCTCATTACAATACGGAACCTCCTATTTTTTCACATCCTCTTCTACAACAGTACCTCAGAGGGGCAAAAAATATAAGACCCCCAAGAAGAGCACCAGTACCAACTTGGGATCTCAATTTTGTTTTAGAAAAACTCACAATGCCTCCTTTTGAACCAGCCAGCACAGCTGATCTAAAATTCTTATAATGGAAAACTGCTCTGCTCCTAGCAATAACTTCAGCAAGAAGAGTCTGTGTTACAGGCATTAATGGCTGTGGAACCTTTCATCATTTTTCATCAGGACAGGGTTTCTCTTAGGACAAACCCAACATTCATGCCAAAAGTGGCCTCCAATGTGGCCTTGAACCAAACCATTCATTTACCAACTTTCTACCCATATCCCCAGAATAAAGGGGAGAGACTTCTGCATGCTTTGGATATACAGACAGCTACGATTCTACTTGGACAAAACAAAAGCTTTCAGAAAAACTGAGCAACTGTTTGTAGCCTATGCTGCAGGGTCACAAGGAAAGCCTATTACAAAACAGACAATTTCAAAATAGGTAGGACACTGCATCCGTTTCTGTTATGCACAACATGGCAAATCAGTGCCTAAGGGCATTAGGCCACGTTCTACCAGAGAAGCAGCCACTTCAGCAGCTTTTCTCAGAGGAGTACCAACCGAAGACATTTTAGAAGCTGCAACCTGGAGCTCAGTGCACACTTTCACCAAGCACTACCACTTACCTCTCTACTCTAAATCCAGAGCAGGCTTTGCCACTGCAGTTCTCCAGGGCCTGGTAGCCTCTCCAAATCCAATTTAGACCCAGCCGCCCAACCTCAGCTTTGGGATTCTACCTAGGTGTAATGACTGCAACACTGAAACATAATGAACATAGTACAGTTGTGTACCTACCATAAATGTAGATGTTCGAGTGTATTCACTGTTGCAGTCCAGGTTACCCACCCACCATCCCCCTTTTCATTGCTGAGACTTTTCTGTACTTCTCATTTCTATACAACCTATGTGGTGTATTTGCTTGCAGATGAAGGAAATGTTTATAGTAATATATGTTTGTTTTTTGGCATTTTATCTTTCCAGCCTTCCTATCTAGGGGCACCTGACATCTGGGGCAAGAATAACTGAAGAAAATGGCATCAGTTGCATCTTTTATACCCCTGGCGCACTGACGTCAGGGAAGAGGCGACAGCAACTGACGCAGGACCAAGACTTTGGAACTCGGGCTGACTGCGGGTCACCTGCCAGCAAAATAACCCAAGTGTAATGACTGCAACAGTATATACACTCGAACATCTACATTTATGGTAGGTACACAACTGTACTTTCTGACAAGGACTCCAGATCTCTGGACAGATGGGGTAAAAAAGTATACACCTCTGCAACCTTGGCTATCGGAGTACTCATCTGTCAGTTCCACATATTAAAATATCAATAACTCACTTTGGAACTATTAAAACAAAAGATTTCAACCTTTCCTGACTGCCAATTCGAAAGAGTTAGCAGATTTACTGCACTCTACTTGTCAAGTGGCTAAACACTCATTACACTGTGGATATGACGCCCTAGAAGCCTCAAGCAGGGCAGCAGTGTCAGGATCTGTCATTAGTAGACATGCACGGTTGAAGGAACAACCTCTCCCTGATCATGTCAAATCTAAATTACTTGATGCACCCTTGGATAAGGACCGCTTGTTTGGAGTAAAAACAGAAGAGGTGCTTAAAAAGATGGAAGACAAAGCACAATCTCTGCAAACAGTAAAAGATTTCCTTCAGGTACAACCTCCTAGGTTCAGCAGGAATTTTCCCTCAAAACACTGGTCCTTTCCTGAACATAGCAGAGGACAAGGTAAGCCCCCGCAGGGACAGACCAACCAGACTCCTATCCCAGAGACAGCAGAGAACCAAACAGTGGACCATTTCCACTCCAAAGGCAGGGAGTTCTAAGTCATCCCTCTATGGCAAAAACTCTCAATAACTCCCTGTCCCCCCTCTGCCCTCTCTTCACTCACCAAAATCTATGAGGAAGGCTCTTCCTCTGCAAAGAAAATTGGCTTTCTGTAACAAAGGACCAATGTGTTTTAAAGATAATTTTTCAGGGATACAAATTCTCCTTCAACGAACTCCCAATTCCAAGAGGGTGCCCAGACTTAACTCCAAATCAGTGGGTTGAGACATTGAAACAAGTCCCAACTCTCATATCCCAAGGGGCAGTAGAACCTGTCCCCTCAGATCAAACAGGCAAAGGCTTTTATTCCAGACTATTCCTTTTTCCCAGGAAAGAGGGCACTTGGCGCCCAATCCTGGGTCTGTCCATTCTGAACACCTTTCTGTTGGTCCCCAAATTCAAAATCCTAACATTGCAGCAGCTACTGCCTATGCTGACAAAAAAATGCCTGGTTAGTTACCCTAGATCAAAAAGATGCCTACCTCCACATCCCCATAAGGGAATCCTGCAGGAAATTCCTTCTCTTTCGAGCAGGCTCACAACACTTTCAGATGTTCTTCGTGTTTCACTGTTGCAGTCATCACATTTGGGTTATCCCTGTCATGGTAGCCCTCAGTCAGCCCAAATACCAGAGGATTAGTATTTGTGCGTCGGTTGCTGTCGCTCCAGGACTGACGTCAGGTCATCAGTGGTATAAAATCAGGCAGCCAACGCCATTACATCAGTCTTTCTTGCCAAGGAAGCAGAAGCAGTTCGCACAAGTGCCAGTCGGCCGCTACCTGAGGTTTTCATTTCCGAATTGCAGTTAGTCTTCTAAAGCCAAGTACCCCGTTGGGGATCCTTTTTTCTTGCTCTAACCGATGTTAGAAAAAGTTAACAACTGTCTCGCCTGTGGAAAGCAAATACCACACCGAGGCTTTCATTCTTACTGGGTCACTTGCTTAGGCCCAGACCACGACATCCACCACTGTCGCTTTTCTGCTTTGTTCAACACCAAAACTATGTTGGGCCCTTATTGTAGCTAGATATTTTTGCTCTGTCCTCGAATTTCGATATGGCTTCAGTAAGCCATCCGATAACAGATCTTCCGAAAAAAAACGTAAGGCTAGACAGACACAGATTGCACAGATCCAAGACTGCCGACGACTCTTCCGTTAAGCTAGTCATCAGTTCTCCGTTCCTCCGTGAGGTGCTTTCGCAGCCCCTGATGCCTGCTTCTGTGGATTCACAGGCCACTACCGGACCCTTTTGGAGTCCGGTATGCCACGAGACTCTTCGTCGACTAAGGATCCTGCGGATGTCTCTACCTTGGATGGGTCTGGAGTCGCTGAGCAGGCACCGGTTTCCGAGGAAGTACTTCGCACTACCTATACTCAGACCGACGGCTTCTTTCGCTTCTACAGTTCTTTCGAAAACTACTGAGTTTCTAAGGCCAAGGGTACGAACCACACCTAAAAAAACAACCCAAGCTCAGGCACCTGCTTCCTTGCCTCACTCACCAATGCTTAAAATGGCGGAAGACCTTATGCTTATCGGAGAAGCCAGGCTATCCCTTCCAAAAGAAAGCGAGTTGTCCTCAGTAGTTTTATCTGAACAGGAGTCCGATGACTCTGATGCATCTGAATATGAAGATTCTCATGCAGAGGAATCCATCCCATCAGCCTCTCCACCCGAGGACTTTTCCTTTGGGGAAACCTTACATACTTTAAGGGAGCATTTCCAATGAGAATGTCAGGACTATCCTCAGTCAAAAAAGAGACTCAGGGAATTCTTAGATCTTCCACAGCACAGACCTATGGCCATTCCTCCTGTCCTCCATGTTGTGGATGATGTTTTTATGGAATCCAGTCTGACCCCTGACACCCTCCCTCCTGCTCTCTGGAAACCTGACAGGTGCTATAGAGTCCCTGACTCTCTCAAATTTCTTTTCAAAAATCCTGCTGCTGACCCCGAGAACATCTCTCAAGGACCTAAAGGAATCGGAGAAACTTCAGCTAAGAATCCCACCCCCTCCGATAGGAATTCCCGAGCAGTAGACAGATGGAGTAAAAAAGTATACACCTCTGCTACTCTTGCTATTAGAGCATTACATTGTCAGTTCCATATGCTGAAATATCAGCAACATACCATGAAACTCCTCAAACAAAAAATATCTTTTCCTGCTTGTGCAGAAAAGTTACAAGAGTTAATGCATTCTGCAAGTCAAGTAACTTAAGCACACCTTACATTGTGTTTTTTTACACCCTAGAAGCATCTTGCAAGGCAGCAGTCACTGGTTCTGCCCTTAGAAGGCATGCTCGGCTTAAGGAGTAACCCCTGCCAGACCATGTCAAATCCAAATTATTGGACCCACCTTTGCACAAAGACAACTTATTTGATATCAAGGCAGAAGACGTCTTAAAGATGGAAAAAAAAGCTAAATCTATGCAGACAGTTACAGACTTCTTACAGGTCCAGCCACCAAGGTTCAGTAGGCACTGCCCCTCCAAGCACTGGACCTTTCCTGCCCCCTCCAGGTCAGCTAAGCCCAGACCCAGGGGAAGCAGGCCCCCCAGACAACAGCCCCAGGGAATGCAGAGATCTAAGCAATTGATTTCCTCCTCTTCAAAACCTGGGAGTGTAAAAACAACCCCCTCATGGTAAGAACTGACAATGACTTTACACTTCCACCCCCTCCCTCTGCCCATCTGCTCTTCCCCCTTGGAATAAAAACTGCCCTTCCATGCACGCAACTGTGCCAATTTTACCAGCGACCGCTGGGTTCTCAACATAGTGTCCCAGGGACACAAATTTTATTTCCACACACTGCAAACCCCGAAAGGGTTCTCAGATCTTCCCCCAAACCAGTGGGCAGAGGCCAAAGGCAAGTCTTTTCCATGCTCTCTATGAGGGCAATAGAACATGTTCCTGCAGAACAGATAGGCCAAAGTTTCTACTCCAGACTCTTCTGGTACCCAGAAAGAGGTACATGGCACCCCATCCTCAATCTTTCCATTCTAAACACCTTTCTGGTGATAATAAAATTCAAAATGCTCACCCTCCAGCAGCTTCTATCTGTGCTTTCCAAGGATGCTTGGTTAGCCACGCTAGACCTAAAAGAGGCCTACCTACACATCCCAATCAGGGAATCATGCAGGAAATACTACCTTTCAGGGCAGGATCACTTTCAGTTCTCTGCACTTCCCTTTGACTTATCCACTGCTCCCAGAGTTTTCACAAAATGTCTGGCTCCCACCATTGTTTTTTGCAGACAAAGAAATATTCATATTTACCCATATTTAGACGATTGCCTGATTCAGGCAGACAGGAAAAGCTGCTAAATCACCTGACCTTTGTAAAGGATCTACTGACCTCCCTGGGGTATACTGTCAACAAAAAAAAAAATCCAAACTAATACACACACACACAAATTGTATTGCTGGGAGAAAGCCTGGACACAGCATCCCAGATGGCATTCCTTACAGCAGAAAAACAAACCTACCTGACAGCCTACTTCTCTCAACTAGCCACCAAGACCCAGTTATCCACAAGGAAAATCCTGCAAAAGCTCTAGGGTTCATGGCTTCTTGCTTTCTACTCATTCCATATGCCAGACTGATATGAGAAAACTACAATGGTAATGGTACCTAAAAAGCCTTTGGTGTCAGCACTCTCAAGACCTGGAAACTCTTATACCAATGATACCTTGTCTAAGGAAAGATTTTCTTTGGGCAGCAGCATGCTACCACAACAAGGGACTTCACTTCTCACAACCCCACGCCGCCCAGACCCTCACCACAGACATATCAGTCTATGCCTGGGGTGCACACCTGGATGGCATGTGCATTCAGGGCCAATGGAGCCTAAATCAATTACATCTGCACATCAACCAAATAGCAATGTTAGCTGTTCAGCATGCTCTGACAACTTGGAGACCTTTACTCTTCCTGGGGCCTCTACTGATCAAAACAGACAACACCACGGTGATGTGGTATATCTACAAGCAGGGAGGGACTCACTCTTATCCTGTCTGCAGGCTTGCCATGACTCTTTGGCACACGACCTCAGCCATGCAACTACACCTGTTAGTTAGCACAATTCCTGCCAGGCTCTCTAAACTCTCTGGCAGACAACTTAAGCAGATATCTGCTAGACCCACACAAGTGGCAGCTAGACCAAAGAACCTTCACCCTTGTAACCTAGAAATGGGGGCACCCCGAAGGTCGACCTCTTTGCCTCCCACTCCAATCATCAGCTCAGCAAATTCTGCACCAGGGAACCTCACAGCAAGGCCTGGAAAGTGGATGCTCTGTCCTTCCAGTGGATAAACCTCTGGGTTTATGCATTTCCCCCTCTACCACTCACTTTAAGGGTACTGCTCATAATAAGGGAGGAAAAACAGAGGACAATCCTGATTGCCCCTGACTGGCCAAGCCAGCACTGATGCCCACTGCTGTGCAGCCTGTCACCCCTGCCACCATGGCACCTACCCTAGATCCCAACACTCCTGACCCAGAGGAATGGATAATTCATGTATCCCCAATTGCAGACCCTCAATCTGGCAGCCTGGCTTATTCTCTGACCTCTCCTCTAGCTACCAGTCTAAGCAAACAAGTTATAGATATTGTAAGTGAGGCCAGACGCCTCAGCACTAGAAAGTCTTTTATACTGACAAGTGGAAAAGGTTTTGCACCTGGATCCAGGCTAAGGGAACTGGAATGGTGCAGTCCTCCCTACCTCTCATCCTGGATTTACCTGGCAGACCTACTACACAGGGGGGTCTATCCTTCTTTTCTATTAAAATTCATGCCTCTGCCATCTCTGCTTAGTTCAACACAGAGCCAACTCTTTTCTCACAACCTCTCATCAAACAGTTCCTAAGAGGGGCTGACAACTTGAGGCCACCCAGAAGAGCTCCGACCCCAGCTTGGGACCTAAACTTTGATGGAAAAGCTCACCCTGCCCCTCTTTGAACCTGCAGCTTCAGCAGAGTTAAAATTTCTCTCTTGGAAGACAGCCTTGCTTCTGCCCATCACTTCAGCTAGAAGAGTATCTGAGCTATAAGCACTTATGGCTGTATTTTCCATGCTGACAGGGTCTCCCGCAGGACTAACCCATCCTTCATGCCAAAAGTGGTGTCCAGTGTGGCTGTCAACCAATCCATTCATTTGCCCACCTTTTTCCCTATCCCAGAAAACAAGGGGGAAAAGATTCTGTACTCAATAGATGTGCACAGACAGCTCAGATTCTACCTAGACAGGACTAAATCTTTTAGAAAAACTGATCAGTTGCTTGTCAGCTTTGTTGCAGGAGCAGATGGCAAGGCCATATCCAAACAAACAATTTCCAAATGGATAGCACACTGCATCCGTTTCTGCTACAAACAGCTCGGGAAACCTCACCCCAAGGGGGTCAGGACACATTCCACCAGAGCAAAACCTCTACCTCTGCAGCTTTCCTCAGAGGGGTCTCCACCAGGGACATCCTCGAGGCTGCAACATGGACATCTGTTCATACGTTCACCAAGCATTACCACCTGCCTATCTTCTCCAAATCCAGGGCAGGCTTTGCCACCGCAGTTTTGCAGGGCATCCTAGCCAGCCCCCAGTCTTCTTGAAAGCCTCCATCCTTTTCTTCATCTTTGGGAATCAACTCAAATGTGATGACTGTAACAGTGAAACAAGAAGAACATAGTGCAGTTGTGTACACTTACCATAAATGTAGATGTTAGTGTATTCACTGTTGCAGTCCAGATTACCCACCCGCCATCTCCCATTCTATACCTTTTCTTTCCTTCACTATACTCAAAAGCCTTTATGGTGTATTTGCTTTTAGTTGAAGGTAAATTTTGTTTCTAAAGTGGTTTTATATATTTACAGTTTATATATGTCTTTGCTTCCCATTTGGGAGGGTACCTGACATCTGGGGCAAGAAAAACTGATTAAAATGGCTTCGGCTGCATGTTTTATACCCCTGGCGACCTGACGTAATGGAAGAGGAGACAGCAACTGACGCAGGACCCAAGACTTTGTTATTTAGGTCGACTGAGGGCAACCTGCCAGCAGATTACCCAAATGTAATGACTGCAACAATGAATAACTCTAACATCTACATTTATGGTAAGGCTACACAACTGTACTTTTCCCTCCCTCCATCCCCCTTGTCTTTTCTCTCTCTCTCTCTCTCCTTATAAGGAATTTTTGGTATTTACTTTCTACTGGTGGTGGTCTTCCACTGTAACCTAGCTCCCTATTGGGGGCTCCTGACAGGGCAAGAAAAACTGATGTAATGGCTTCGGCTGCCTGATTTTATACCACTGACACCCTGACGTCAGTCCTGGAGCGATGGAAACTGATGCAGAAATACTAATCCCCTGGTATTCGGGCCCACTGAGGGCTACCCTGACTGGGATAACCCAAATGTGATGACTGCAGCAGTGAATACACTCGAACATCTACATTTATGGTAAGTGTACACAACTGTACTTTCTCTGCGCTACCCTTTGGCTTATCTACTGCTCCCAGGGTATTCAAATGCTTAGCTCCAGTCATAGCCTTTTGCAGACAGAAAAATATACAAATTTACCCTTATCTGGACAACTGACTCGTTCACGCAGATTGCAAAGAAAAGCTCCTCAAGGACCTTCTCTTTGTCAAAACCTTCCTAGCCTCCTTAGGGTACACCATCAACGAGAAGAAATCAAGGCAAACACCCTCCAGGAAGATCATTTTCTTGGGAGCACTGCTGGACACAGCATCCCAAATGGCCTTCATATCCCCAGAAAAGCAGAGCTTTCCTGCCTCTCTCTTAACAAGCTGGCTTCCAGAAGTCACCTCACTGCTAGGAAGTTCCTGTAAGCCTTGGGGTGCATGGCATCTTGCATCCTTCTAATTCCTCTGGCCAGGCTTCACATGAGAAAGCTTCAGTGGTGCCTAAAGAACTTTTGGTGTCAGCACTCTCAGCCTTTAGAGACCTCTCTACCTCTGATCCCCTGTATAAGGGGCGAGTTTCTCTGATGGGCAGGGGCCTGTGCCCAGAACAAGGGTCTTTCCTTCACCCTCTGCCCAACTGGGCAGACCATTACCACCAATGCCTTAGAAATAGCTTAGGGCGCTCACCTAGAAGGCAGGTGCACCCAAGGTCTTTGGGATGCCCTGCACCTTCCCTTACACATCAACCAGAAGGCAACAGTGGCAGTACAAAAGGCTCTGACATCCTTCAAACTCCATCTCAAGCCAAGGGTTCTCCTTATCAAAACAGACAACACCACAGTAATGTGGTAGATCAACAAACAGGGAGGGACCCAATCTTACCCTCTGTGCAAGCTAGCCATGAATCTCTGGTTGACTGCCTCTTCCATGGGATTACACCTAATAGCCCAGTACCTACCAGGGATCAACAGCACCCTGGCAGACCACTTAAGCAGAAACTTACTGGACCCCCACGAATGGCAGTTCCACAGAAAAATCTTTTTACAAGTCACTCAGGTGTGGGGGACTCCAGAGCTGGATTTCTTTGCTTTGCATCTCAACCATCAGCTGAAAAAATTCTGTACCAGGGAGTATCACCAGCGAACGTGGAAGGTGGATGCCTTGAACTTCTCCTGGAACATCCTCTGTGTACACATTCCCTCCTCTGCCTCTTATTCCCAAGAGCACGGATCAAAATAAAGGAGTGGAGACCAAAGGCCATCCTCATTGCTCCAGATTGGCCCAGACAACATTTGTACCCCTTCCTGTACAGCCTGAACTTACAGCCTCCCAGGCAGCTTCCCCTGATCTCCAACCTCTTAACTCAGTTGTGGGGGGAGGGGGATGCTGCACCCAGACTTGCAGACACTCAATCAGCATGGCTAATACTCTAAAGTCAAACAGGTCCTAGACATTGTCACAGAGGCCATAAGGCCCAGCACCAGATAATCTTACCCAGGAAAGTGGTAAAGATTCTGCTCCTGGATCCGGTCCATAGGGGGCAATACCTCACAACCTTCCATCCGTCTTATCCTGGACTACCTAGCAGAGCTACTTAAGTGGCCTCTCCTTCTCTGCCATTAAAATCCATGCCTCAGCCAGAACAGCCCCTGATGTTCTTTGTGTTTCACTATTGCAGTCATCGCATTTGGGTTATCCTTGCCAGGGTAGCCCTCAGCCGGCCCGAATACCAGAGGCTTAGTATTTCTGCGTCGGTTGCTGTCGCTTCAGGACTGATTTCAGGTCATCAGTAGTATAAAGTAAGGCAGCCGACGCCATTGTGTCAGTCTTTCTTGCCATGGAGCCCAAAGCAGAAGCAGTTCGCACGAGTGCTGGTCAGCTGCTACCTGAGTTTCATCTACCGATTTGAAGCTGAAGTCTTCTAAAGCTAAGTACCCCATTGGGGATCCTTTTTTCTTCCAGTAACCGCTGTCAGAAAAAGTTAGCAATTGTCTCGCCTTTGGAAGGCAAATACCACACCGGAACTTTCATTCGTACTGCGTCACTTTAGACCCAGACCACGACGTCCCCTGCTGTTGCTTCTGTGCTATGTTCAATGCCAGAACTATCCATCGTCAGGCCCTTATTGTAGCTAGATATTTTCGCTTACAGTCCTCGAACTCTGATATGGCTTCAGTAAGCCATCTGGCAGCATATATTCCGAAAAACTTAAAGATAAAGACCGAGACCGACCGCACAGGTCCAAACCTGCCAACGACACTTCCTTTAAGCTAGTCAGCTCTCCGTTCCTCAGTGAGGTGCTTTCGTGGCCCCTGATGCCCATTACTGTTTATTTGCAGGCTGCTCCAGAGAACCTTTCAGAGTCCAGTATGTCGCAGACCTCTTCCACTAAGGATCCTGCGGTCGTCTCTACCTTAAATGGGTCCGGAGCCACTGAGCAGGCACTGGATTCCGAGGAAGTCCTTCGCACTCCAGATTCACAACGCAGACTGCTTCTTTCGCGACTACCGTTTTTTTCGAAAACTACCAGGTTTCTTAGGCACAGGGTACGAACCACACCCAAGGAACTGACGACCCAGTCTCGGGCACCTGCTTCCTTGCCTCAGTCTCAAATGCTTAAAATGGCAGATGACATTGTCTTGCTGATCAGGGGAAGCCAAGCTACCCCCTCCAAAAG
The DNA here is from genome assembly GCF_019279795.1 of Protopterus annectens. Taxonomy (NCBI): domain Eukaryota; kingdom Metazoa; phylum Chordata; order Ceratodontiformes; family Protopteridae; genus Protopterus; species Protopterus annectens. The sequence goes on from NC_056747.1 coordinate 729,721,693, forward strand.
GAAGAGAGATCTGTCCCCTGTAGTTTTGTCTGAACAAGAGTCAGATGACTTTGATGCATCTGAATATGAAGACATGCAGCCCCTCTCTACTTATGAGGATTCTGATGCAGAGGATTCCATCTCTTCTGCCTCTCCCCTAGAGGATTTTTCCTTTGGGGAAACCCTTCTTAAGGGAGCATTTCCAGTGGGAGAGTCATAGCTACTCTGTCTAAAAAGAGACTAAGGGAATTCTTAGATCTTCCATAGCACAGACCCTTGGCCATCCCCCCCAGTCCTGGATGTTGTGGAGGATGCTTTCCTGGAGTCCAGCTCGACTCCTGACACCCTCCCTCCTTTACCCAGAAAACCAGACTGGTACTATAGAGTCCCTGACTCGCACAAATTTCATTTTAAAAATCCTACTGCTGACCCTGAGGTAATTTCTCAAAGGCCTAAAGGGATTAAAGCAATCTCTGCTAAGAATCCTACCCCCTCCGATAGGGATTCACGAGCACTAGACAGATGGGGTAAAAAAGTATACACCTCAGCTACTCTTGCTGTCAGGGCACTAAATTGTCAGTTCCATATGCTAAAATTTCAGCAACATACCTGGAACTCCTCAAACAAAAAATGTCTTCCTTTCCTGCTTATGCAGAATCTAGAGAGTTACAAGAGTTAATGTATTCTGCAAGTCAAGTAGCTAAACACACCTTGCATTGTGGTTTTGATGCGCTATAAACTTCTTGCAGGGCAGCAGTCACCGGATCTGTCATTAAAAGGCATGCATGGCTTAAGGAACAGCTCTTACCAGACTGTGTCAAATCTGAATTCTTGGATGCCCAAAGACAACTTATTTGGTACTAAGGCAGAAGAGGTCTTAAAAAAGATGGTAAAAAAGCAAAATCTATGCAGACAGTTAAGGATTTCTTACAGGTTCAGCAGGCATTGTCCCACCAAGGGATAGCTTTCAAGCCCCTTCTCAGACAACACCACTGTAATGTGGTATATCAACAAGCAGGGACTCGCTCCTACTGTCTACGCAGGCTGGCTATGACCCTTTGGCACACAGCCTCTGCCATTTAACACCACCTGTTAGCACAATTCCTACCAGGTTCTCTCAACTCTGCAGCAGACCAATTAAGCAGAAATCTTCTAGACCCACACGAGGGGCATCTCAGCAGAAGAACCTTCACCCTAATGTTGGTCATTACCAACATGAGAAATCGATGCTCCACACCTATGGTCACCCCCTCATTGGTCAGGTCTGACCATAAGCTAATCACCCTTGACATCCACATCCCATCCCCACCCCCCCAGTAAGGAAACCTCCGTAAAAAAAATTCTCCAAAGCCAACTTCTTGCTACTCAAGTCACAAGTGACAAACTTCATGACACTCATGCAGACAGGAACTGAAAGTTAGATTGCTGAATCCTACACTAAGGCACTTTACGACCACAACCACTCGTGCATGAATTGTGCCATCCCCAATAGAACCAAGACAATCTCCTCCAAAAAAAAGGAAGCCAATCTGGTGGTCCCTTGCCATAAACAAACTTTACAACAAAAGGAAGAAACTGTTGCAGAAAAGAGGAAAATCCCAGGATGCAAAAAACTCCCTTGCCAGCCTCAGTATGAAGCTGAGATCCCTCATAAAATCCTTCAACGCTAGTTACGAAAATAAAATTGCCAAAGATTCCAAAGCCAACCACAAGGCATTCTATAGCTATGTCAAGAATCTAAATGGCAATGCTCAGATCTGAGCTACAACAGAATGACATTAAATATACTGATCCCAAGGGTATTGCCAATATCCTGGCAAATTGATTCAGTGCATACCTCAACCCCCTCTCACCCCCTAAAGGGTCCATCACACTACCGAAAGTTTGACAAATTCCAGTAATGGCCACACAGGTAAAAATCACACACTCCAAAGCTAAGAATACAGCATCCATGAGACCAGACGACATCCCAGGCTGTGTACTACATGAACTACAAAATGAACTGGCACCTCACACAAGTGTCATGTTTAATCGTAGCCTCACCTCAGGCTTCATGCCCACTGAGTGGAGTACAGCTACAGTTATTCCACTCCACAAGGGGGATCCACATTGGATCCCGGGAACTACCGCCCCATCAGTCTGACGAGACTCATCTGCAAGGCCGCGGAACATATTATCATGGAACTTATAAGCAAAGACATTGGCAATATTCAAACACTGGACCCCACACAGTTTGGGTTCGTGAAGGGCCAATCTTGTCTCTTGAACCTGATTGACTTCTTCAAATCAGTCTCCAGAGCCGTGGACAAGGGTAAGGTGGTCCACACAGCTTATCTGGACCTCGCCAAGGCATTCGACACCATCCCCCACTCTGGAGTCATAGATAAACTTACTAAGCTGGGCACTAATCCTGACGTCACTCGATGGGTTGCCAACTGGCTTACTGACAGAACCCACACTAAAAGTAGCTGACTCCAAATCCAGCTCCAGACAAGTGACAAGTGGCGTACCTCAGGGTTCAGTCCTGGGACCACTTTTGTTTGGCATCTACTTCTCTGAAGTACAGGCCAACACTAAGGGACTCTGGCTAACAAAGTTCACAGATAACTGCAAACTGGGCGCCATTATTGAATCTCCAAATGATGTGGATAATTCTACAAAAGAGCCTTACAGAAATAGATGCTTGGTCCTGCTAAACAGGGGTCCAGGGAAGTAAATACTGTGGGAAGAAATAGCCTGGGAATTCTTATGGCTAGGCTTGTATAGGCCCTAGGGCTGATAGCCTAGTACCAACCTATGAACTATAAACCTATAATAACTCAGAATTTGGGTACCCCAAAAGTCGACCTCTTTGCCACCCACTCCAACCATCAGCTCAGCAAATTCTGCACCAGGGAGCATCACTGCATGGCTTGGAAAGTGGATGCCTTGTCCTTCCCCTGGGTCAATCTGTCTGTCTATGCCTTTCCTCCACTACCTCTCATCCCCAGGGTACTGGTTAAAATAAAGGGGAAAATATCTAGGACAATTCTTATAGCTCCAGACTGGCCTCGCCAGCACTGGTACCCCTTGCGGTGCAGCCTTTCCCCACTGCCATCATGGCATCTTCCTCAGATTCCTCTATTAAAATTCATGCCTCTGCTCTCTTTGCTCATTTTCCACTTACCATAAATGTAGATGTTCGAGTGTATTCACTGTTGCAGTCCTGGTTTCCCACCCTCTTTCCCCTTTGTATCTTTTTTCTTTAGGGAGACCTAAGATGTTCTTCGTGTTTCACTGTTGCAGTTGTCATATTTGGGGTATCCTGCCAGGGGTAGACCTCAAGTCGGCCCGAATACCAGAGGCTTAGTATTTCTGCGTTGGTTGCTATCCCTCCAGGACTGACGTCAGGTCACCACTGGTATAAAATTAGGCAGCCGACGCCATTGCATCAGTCTTTCTTGCTGAGGAGCCTGAAGCAGAAGCAGTTCACACGAGTGCCAGTCGGCCGCTACGTGAGTTTTCATTTCCGAATTGAAGTTGAAGTCTTCTAAAGCTAAGTACCCCATTGGGGATCCTTTTTTCTTGCTCTAACCAATGTCAGAAAAAGTTAACAATTGTCTCGTCTGTGGAAGGCAAATACCACACCGAGACTTCCATTTTTACTGTGTCACCTGTTTAGGCCCACACCACGACATCCCTCGCTGTCGCTTTTGTGCTTTATTCAATGCCAGAACTATATGTTGTCGGGCCCTTATTATAGCTAGTTATTTCCACGCTCAGTCCTCGAATTCTGATATGGCTTTGAAGCCATCTGACTACCGATCTTCCAAAAAAAACGTAAGGATAAAGACAGAGACAGACCGCACAGGTCTAAAACTGTCGACTATGCTTCCGTTAAGCTAGTCGTCAGTTCTCCGGTCCTCAATGAGGCACTTTTGCAGCCCTTGATGCCCACTTATGTGGATTTGCAAGCTGCTATCGCGACCCTTTTGGATTCCGGTATACCGTGAGACTCTTCTTCAACTAAGGATCCTGTGGATGTCTCTACCTTGGATGGGTCCACAGCAGTCTTCAGTTCTTCCTAAAACTACCGAGTTCCTAAGGCCCAGGGTACGAACTTGACTCAGTCTCGAATGCTTAAAATAACTGAAGACTTTATTATGTTTATGGGAAGCCAGGCTACCCTTTCCAAAAGAAAGAGACTTGTCCCCAGTAGTTTTATCTCAACAGGCTTCCGATGAGACTGATGCTTCTGAGTATGAAGATATGCACCCCCTCTCTGCTTGTGAGGATTCCGATGCAGAGGAATCCATTCCTTCTGCCTCTCCACCCGAGGATTTTTCATTTGGTGGAACCCTTCATACTTTAAGGGAGCATTTCCAGTGGGAATACCAGGACTATCTTCAGTCAAAAAGAGAGACCCAGGGAATTCTTAGATTTACCACAGCACAGACTTGTGGCCATTCGCCCTGTCCTGGATGTTGATGTTTTTATGGAATCCAGTTCAACTCCTGACACCCTTCCTCCTGCTGCCAGGAAACCTGACAGGTACTACAGAGTCCTTAACTCTCAAATTCCTTTTCAAAAATCCTACTGCGAACCCAGAGGTCATCTCTGAAGGACCTAAAGGAATTAAAGTAACCTCAGCTAAGAATCCCTCCCCCTCAGACAGGGATTCCCGAGCTTTAGACAGTTGGGGTAAAAAAGTGTACTCCTCTGCTACTCTTGCTATTAGAGCACTAAATTGTCAGTTCCACATGCTGAAATAGCAGCATACCATGGAACTCCTCAAACAAAAAATGTCTTCCTTTCCTGCTTGTGCAGAAAATAAAGAATTACAAGAGCTTATGCATTCTGCAAGCCAAGTTACTAAGCACACCTTGCAGTGTGGCTTTGACGCTCTAGAAGCATCTTGCAAGGCATCAGTCACTGGTTCTGTCCTTAGAAGGCATGCTTGGCTTATGGAACAGACCTTGCCAGACCATGTCAAATCAAAATTATTGGATGCACCATTGAACAAAGACAATTTGTTTGGCACCAAGGCAGAAGAGCTCTTAAATATGGAAGAAAAAGCTAAATCTATGCAGACAGTTGAAGACTTTTTACACATCCAATCTCAGAGGTTCAGTAGGCATTGCCCCTCTAAGCACTGGTCCTTTCCGGCCCCCTCCAGGCCAGCTCAGCCCAGAACCAGGGGAAACAGACCCCCCAGACAGCAGCCCCAGGAAATGCAGAGATCTAAGCAATGGAGTTCCTCCTCTTCAAAAACAGGAGTGCTAAGCCACCCCCTTATGGTAGGAACTCACAATGACTTTACACCCTCACCTGTTACCTCTGCCTACCTGCTTGTGCCCCTAGGAGGAAAACTGTCCTTCCTTGCAAACAACTGGGCCTCTATTACCAACAACCGATGGGTCCTCAACGTAGTGTCCCAGGGATACAAATTTTATTTCCACACAATGCCAACACCAAAAGGGTTCCCACACCTTTCTCCAAACCAGTGGGCAGAGGCCAAAAAGCAAGTCCTTTCCCTGCTCTCCATGAAGGCAATACAGCATGCTCTTGCAGACCATATAGGCCAAGGTTTTTATTCCAGACTCTTCCTGATACCCAGAAAAGAGGGCACCTTGTGCCAAATCCTCAACCTATCTATTCTAAACACCTTTCTGGTGATACCAAAATTCAAAATGCTCACTCTCCAGCAGCTTCTTCCTATGCTTTCCATGGATGCTTGGTTAGTCACCCTAGACCTAAAAGAGGCCTACCTGCGCATCCCATTCAGGGAATCTTGCAGGAAATGTCTACGTTTCAGGGGAGGATATATGCACTTTCAGTTCTCTGTGCTTCCCTTTGGCTTATCCACTGCTCCCAGAGTTTTCACAGAATGCCTTATTCCAGACATTGCTTTTTGCAGACAAAGAAATATTCAAATGTACCCATACTTAGACGACTGCCTGATTCAGGCAGACAGGAAAAGCTGTTACAGCACCTGACCTTTGGAAGGGACATTCTGATCTCCCTGGGGTATACCATCAATGAAAAGAAATCAAAACTAGTACCCACAGAAAAAAATGTATTCCTGGGAGTAAGCCTGGACACAGCATCCTAGGTGGCATTCCTTACTCCAGAAAAACAAGCCTACCTGACAGGCTTCTTCTCTCAACTAGCCACCAGAACCCAGTTTATCTGCAAGGAAAATCCTGCAAGCTCTAGGGTTCATGGCCTCCCGCATTCTACTCATTCCATATGCCAGACTGTATATGAGTAAACTACAGTGGTACCTAATAAGCCTTTGATGTCAACACTCCCAAGACCTGGAAACTGTCATACCAATGATACCTTTGTGTAAGGAAAGATTTTATTTGATGGGCAGCAGCATGCAACCACTGTAAGGGACTTCCCTTCTCACAACCCCATGCCTCCCAGGCCCTCGCCACAGACGCATCAGACTATGCTTGGGGTGCACACCTGGATGGCAGGTGCATTCAGGACCATTAGAGTCCAAATCAAATACATCTGCACATCAACCAAAAAGAGATGCTAGCTGTTCAACACACCCTGACAGCTTTCAGACCCCTACTTTCCCCAAGGCCTCTACTGATCAATACAGACAACACCACAGTGATGTGGTATATCAAGCAGGGAGAGGACTCTCTCTTATCCTCTCTGCAGGCTTGCCATGACCCTTGGGCACATGGCATCAGCCATGCAACTACACTTGCTAGCACAATTCCTGCCAGGCTCCCTAAACTCTCTGGCAGACAACTTGAGCAGAAACCTGCTAGACCCACACAAGTGGCAGCTAGACCACAGAACCTTCACCCTTGTAACCCAGAAATGGGGCACCCTGAAGGTGGATCTCTTTGCCTCCCACTCCAATCATCAGCTCAGAAAATTCTGCACCAGGGAACCTCGCAGCAAGGCCTGGAAAGTGGATGCTCTATCCTTCCAGTGGGTAAACCTCTCAATCTATGCATTTCCCCCTCTACCACTCATTTCAAGGGTACTGCTTAAAATAAGGGAGGAAAAACCGAGGGCAATCCTGATTGGATTGCTGTGCAGCCTGTCACCCCTGCCACTATGGCACCTTCCTCAGATCCCAACACTCCTGACTCAGAAGAATGGAGAATTCATCCATCCCCAATTGCAGCCCCTCAGCCTGGCTTATTCCCTGACCTCTCTTCTAGTTGCCAGTTTAAGCAAACAAGTCTTAGATGTGTTATATGAGCCAAGCGCCCCAGCACTAGAAAATCCTATGCTGACAAGTGGAAAAGGTTTTGCACCTGGATCCAGGCTAAGGGAGCCAAAACAGCACAGCCCTTCCTACCTCTCATCGTGGCTTACCTAGCAGACCTACTACATAGGAGTCTATCCTTCTCTTCTATTAAAATTCATGCCTCTGCCATCTCTGCTCATTACAGCACAGAGCCACCTCTCTTCTCACGCCCTCTCATCAAACAGTTCCTAAGGGGACTAACAACTTAAGGCCACCCAGAAGAGCTCCTACGCCAGCTTGGGACCATAACTTTCTTTTGGAAAAGCTCACCCTACCCCCCTTTGAACCTGCAGCTTCAGCAGAGTTAAAATTCCTCTCTTGGAAAAGAGCCTTGCTTCTGGCCATCACTTCAGCTAGAAGAGTTTGAGCTACAAGCACTCATGACTGTAGAGCCCTTAATCATTTTCCATGCTGACAGAGTCTCCCTCAGTACTTAACCCGTCCTTCATTGCTAAAGTGGTGTCCAGTGCGGATCTCAGCCAATCCATTCATTTTGCCTACCTTTTTCCCTAACCCACAAAACAAGGGGGAAAGGATTTTGCACTCTCTGGATGTGCACAGATAGCTCAGATTGTGTCTGGATAGGACTAAATCTTGTAGAAAAGCTGACCCATTATAGGTTCATAGGTTTATACTAGGCTATCTGCCCTAAGGCATTTATAAGCCTAGCCCAAAGTTTTGTGGCTTACACCACCCCTTACGTTAAAAAATACTGTGCCCATTAGTTTGTTGTGCCTCTGTCCAGCAGTGACACAGAGATGATTCCCGGGGTAAACCTACGATCTCCCATCCACCGGTCAAGATTTCTCTTGAACAGAGCCAGCGAGGTGCTCTGCCTCACATGGACCGGGATTTTATTCCACAGCATAGGGAGTCTCTGGGTGACAAATCTATCCCTCCAGCATGTCCTATTTATATCCGTGCTAAGGTTTAAGTCGCTTGCTCTAGTGGATCTGGTAGATTTGGATTTTTGAGGTGGAGCATGTCCATTAATTCAGGGTTGGACATGGCCTTGTATGTCAGGCACAGGTCACCTCTGAGCAGGCAGTATGCGACTGAATAGAGCTGGAGTTTCTTCAGTCTGGCAGCATATGACAGATTTTGGAGTCCCTTTATCCTTTTGGTGAGGAACTTTTGGGGTCTCTCCAATTGCTGCAGGTGTCGGGTGAGATACATCCCGAATGGGGCATTGTACTCTATCATTGGTCTGATAAGTGAAGAGTACAGGGGAACAATGACCTCACTTGATCTGGATGTGAATCCCTTCATGATCAGGTGGGCAATGTAGAAGGTCTTTCTAACCACTTTAGCAATGTGAGTGTCAAAAGAAAGGCCACTGTCAACGTGGGGTCCCCAGGTCCCTGATAACCTCTTCTGTGCTTAATGGTTTGCCACCTATATGGTAGCTTGGGGTTACCTTGTTTTTCCCGAAGGGTATGACTATACATTTTTTGGCATTTAACTTCAGGCCATGGCTCTGGCACCAGCTATCAGTTTCCGTGAGACCCCTCTGAAGGATATCTGTGTCCGATGTACTTTCCACTATGGCGCCCAGTTTGCAGTCATCTGCAAACTTAGTCAGCCATAGTCCTCCTATGTTTGCCTGTACTTCTGAGAAGTAGATGCCGAACAACAGGAGGCCCAGGACTGAGCCCTGTGGGACACCACTTGTGACCAGCTTGGAGTCTGACATGGCGCCAGCAACTCTAACCCTGTGGGTTCTGTCCTTTAGCCAGTTTGCAACCCATCTTGTGACATATGGGTTTACATTTAAGCTGGTAAGTTTCTCTATAATACCCGAGTGGGGTATTGTGTCGAAAGCTTTTGCAAGGTCAAGGTAGGCTGTATGGACTGCCTTTCCCTCATCAATGGCCTTGGTGACTGTTTCAAAGAAGTCGACCAAGTTCATAAGGCATGATCTGCCCTTGACAAAGCCAAACTGGGTCGGGTCCAATGTCTGCAAGTCCCCTATGTCTTTGTTTGAGTTCCATTATGATCCTCTCCATAGCTTTGCAGACCAGGCTTGTTAAGCTTATGGGGCGGTAATTACCAGGGTCCATAGAGGCACCGCCTTTGTGGAGTGGGACCACAGTTGCCGTATGCCACTCCTTGGGCACGTATCCTGTGGTAAGGCTAAGATTAAACAGCTGCCTTATATGCGGGTTTAGTTCCTCGTTGAGTTCGTGTAGCACACAGCCGGGGACACCATCCGGTCCCATTGATGCTGTGTTTTTAGCTTTAGAGAGAGCAGCTTTCACCTGCGCATTTGAGATGTCTGGGAGGCTACACTCCGCTGGGATAGTTATCTCTCCTTTTGGGGGGGTAGAGGGGGTGAAGTTTGCACTGAACCTGTCTGCCAGTATGTTGGCAATGTCTGTGGGTTCAGTGATTTTTGTATCATTTTGGACTAATTCTGAGCATATCTGGGAGTTTCCACCCAGGTTTCTAACATAGCTGAAGAAGCTAGTCAGCTTTGCAGCAGGGGTAGAGGCAAGGCCATATCCAAACCATCTCCAAATGGATAGCACACTGCATCCATTTATGCTACAAACAGCACGGGAAACTGCCCCCAAAGAGGATCAGGGCACATTCCACCAGGGCAACCTCCACCTCTGTAGCTTTTTTCAGAGGGGTCCCCACCATGGATATCCTGGAGGCTGCAACATGTACTTCTGTTCATAACTTCAAGCACTACCACCTGCCTGCCTTTTCCAAATCCAGGGCAGGCTTTGCCACCGCAGTCTTGCAGGGCATCCTAGCCAGGCCCCAGTCTTCTTGACTGCCTCCACCCTTTTCTTCAGCTTTGGGAATCAAACCAAATGTGATGACTGCAACAGTGAAACATGAAGAACATAGTACAGTTGTGTACACTTACCATAAATGTAGATGTTAGAGTGTATTCACTGTTGCAGTCCTGCCCCCCCCCCCCTCTATCCCCCTTGTCTCTTTCTCACTCTATCTCTTCCTCTCTCCTTACAGGGAATTTTTGATATTTACTTTCTACTGCTGCTGTACTTCCACCATAACATAGCTCCTTATTTGGGGGCTCCTGACAGTTTGGCCAAGAAAAACTGATGTAATGGTGTCGGCTGCCTGATTTTATACCACTGACGACGGGACATCAGTCCTGGAGCGACAGCAACTGACGCAGAAATACTAAGCCTCTGGTATTCGGGCTGAATGAGGATTACCCCTGGCAGGATAGCCCAAATGTGATGACTGCAACAGTGAATACACTCGAACATCTACCTTTATGGTAAGTGTACACAACTGTTCTTTTCTAATGGTGGCTTTTAGCCACCAGAACTATTTTACCATATTTACTTGGGGCTCTGACTGGTTAGGGCAAGAAAAACTGATATAATGGCATTGACTGCCTTCCTTTATAGCACTGATGACCTGATGTTAGGCAGCAAGCGACAGCAGCCAACGCAGAAAAATATTGACACTGGTATTCGGGCTGGCCGAGGGCTACCACAGCAAGGGTAAAACCCACAGGTGATGACTGCAACAGTGAATAGAATCTAACATCTACATTTATGGTAAGTGTACACTGTACATTTTGGCACTGCCATTATCAGAATTCATTTTATTGATAAGTCAGAAGTCAGAATGATTTCCCTAAGTTGGGGATAACTGCATTTACCATCATAGTAATCATTCTATCAAGTTACAGTTACAACTTTGGCAGATACTTTTCAGGAGTTTTTTGCTAGAACATGAGCTCTGCACTTGGAGAATAATTTGTGAAGTAGTCTGGGTGGTTGTCTGATTCCAAACATATTTTTTGTCTGGGTCTGACAAGTCAAGTCACTTGTGCCTGCTTAATGTATTGCCGGGGTTTAAAAGAAATTATGCAATGATGACTCATAAGTACTTTGATTAGACATCCCAGTCAGCATGCCCGTTGTAAATAAAATATATACCAATATAATGTAGTCTGGCTGCTGAAGTATCATTGAGCATCCAGATTTTCTGTTGGAATATGCAGAGGGACACTGCAAAATAAAAGAAAAGTCAGGAATGTTCTCAAAATACAGAAACCGAAACCTACCTGATTTACTTTCTGTTTCTGTGTTGTCCCTTATAAAATCTCAACAGGAGAAAAAAAAAATACAGCAACGGAGATTCTTTCATCCATTGCTTTTCCTGCACTGCATTATTGTTCTGTACAAGCATGGAGACAAGTCTCATATGCATGCTCAGTACATCAGTAAAGAAGGATAAAAGAAGAGTAACACGTCAGCATGGTTATACAAAGACATTATTTAAAGGTAAGCAATTTCTTTCTTAAATGTCTTTGTATAATAGCAATAATCCATTTCTGGGCATAGGTATATCAGGATTTTACCCCCTAGTTGGCTTTGTTTAATCACTGGCTTCAATCTCATGATCAAACCACACTAGCTTTGGGTAAATCCCAATATACTCACACCCAGTTGTGTGTTGTTGCTTAAATATTTGTTGGTTTCATGCCTTTTTCTTGTATATGGAGGCAAGAATGTCTAACTGCCCTGTTGTGAAAATATTTTTAGAAGTGCTGCCAGTTTGGGTATATACACCGTATATTCATGTTTCTGCCCAGGAGATCTTGTTTTTATACTTACTGGACTTAAAATAAATAAAGGCAGTCTGATTTTTTTTTCCAATTTCCAGATCTATGTTAAGCTGCCGGTTTGTTTCTCATAGCCTGCAGCATACTGTCATTTGTCTGAAAAAAAAAAAACTGTTGCATTATCTTTCTAATGCTTGCCAGTGCTTTATGATAACAGAACTTTTTAAAGCTAAGAGAAAATGTTCCTGTGAAGACGTCTGATAAAATCACTTTCAAAGATAGTAAAATTTGAAGTCTGAAAACTGTAATACGGCACTGTTTTTGGAAGCCGACATTGTTCCACCTGCTGATTTACAGCAAGCTGACACTTCCTAGAAGAGTGGGCCTTCTTCATGGAGGAAATACAAAGAGACAGAGATGTAATGTCTTTTATTTGACCAGCATAGGTTTTGCAATTATTTGAGCTTTCAGGCTAGCATTTGCTCTTCATTGTGATTATGCTAGCTCTGAAGGCTTGAATTACTGCAAAACCGATGTTGGTGAAATAAAAGGTATTCAGTCACGTACGTGTCTGTCTTCTGCCACTGGACCCAACGTGATATTTGTTTTCATTCTCATGGAGGGTAACTAAAAACAGGTATTGATTGCATTGTCCGTCGTCAGAGTAACATTATGCCTGTGCTGCAAGTTTAGAGAGAGGAAGCCATATGGGCCAAACTGAGCTTGTCTTGCAGTTTGACCACTAGGGGGAAGAGTCAGCACTGTACTGCATTGGTTTCCTCTGAAGGGCTGTGGTGTGGACACACAGCCTGTGTTTTGGCTTTAAGTTCCCCAAACCACTAATGAGAGTGATACCTTTTGCAGTGGGTATGCAGGATTGTGCACCCATATGGGGAAAACATTGAGCCTCTGCATCAACATGGATTACTCATCCCACTGCTCAGGGAAGTGGAGAAAAGTAATTTAAATGCTGTCTTTGGTAGGATTTAAACAAGCACAAAGCATTTCTCATGATTGCCTGAAGGGCATGTCTCCTGGACACATGTTGCCTCAGCTGAAAGTGAATGCTACAGAGCTGAGGAGCAGATTGGCTGGCTGACTGGAGGAAGGTTTAATAGTCTGCAATAACTGGGGCAAAAGTCACCTAGGAGTGAAAAAGGCTGCTTATCGTGACACAAGGCTACTGTTGTCAGCCAAGCTTACTGAAGCTACTTCAAGAAAAGAAGGGGAGATAAGCAACCTCACAAGGAGGACAGTATCCTGTCTATCAGAAACCAAAGACAACCTTAGACTTGGGGGGTATTGGTCTTAAGTGGTGCTTTTTCTTCGCTTGACATCTAGAGGTTGGTTAGGAGCCTCTGACGTTGCTGTCTGAGGCACCCACCATACACTTGAATGGCACCACAGCCTTTTAAGTCAAAATCCTGTTGTTGATCAGTTTAGAGGCCTTCCCTTGGGTGTCTGGTTTGTATAAGCATATCCTCATTTGTAAGGGTGAACCTGTTGCTGGTGGCATGTGTGAGCATCCCCATTTCTAAGATTAAGGTTGTCTGTGTTGTTCACACTCTGGAACTAAAGCCGATCACTCCCAAATCCAACTCCACAGTGTCCAGGCAGTGGATGTTTACTACCTTGCCTGACAGTGAGCTGGTTGGTCCTTTCCTTTCTGTTCCCAGGCTTCTTGACAGCTGAGGATTTTGTGCACTTTTTGAATCTTTTGCCATGTTCAGAGTAAGAGTCCATGTGGGGAAGTCCTAGTTGTAGGAGAAGGTGGCTTCTCCCCCTGAGTTTGAGAGGTGGATGTGTTGATCTGTGTGGAGCAACAGTATTCCCTTCCTACTTATGAGCCAGACAGTGGGGAACACTTTGTATTCATTATTCGATCACTGCTCAAGTAGCCTTAGCTGTATGGTATGTTTTATAGCTTCCACAGGATGTAACAGCTGGCTAGCTTCCGTACATCCATATCTTTGGCAGTTCGAGCAGAACTGAAGAAAATCAGTGGTTTGAGCACCAAGCTCTTCATAACATTCCTGCTGCCGAAGACCACTTATCTTGCAGGATTTTGAGGATCAACCGTCTACCAGAATTTTTCCATTCCTATGTAGATAAGCTCCCTTTGAAGAAAAGAAACCTCAATGTTAATTTTTTAACAGAAAAGTACACTTTTCTGTGAAAATGACTCCCCATCCACCAGGAAAAAGTGTTTTATTGGACTACCATATGGCGTTCAGTCACTTTTTTACAATGGAGTGTGACTACTTAGTTTTAAAGCTTTTGTTGAATGTTTTTTGGGGATGGGATAAGTGTATGTTGTGCTTTGCACAGTTTTCTGGAAAAAAAACTACTTGCCTGTTTTACTGACTGTTGCTGTCAATCTTACCCAGGCTTCAGGCTTCATTTTCATCGTGGGAGCAAATTACCAGTTCCTCGTTTCTTCCTTTCTTAAGCCACACAAAAAAAGAAAAGTTCCAGACAAACAAGTACCCTTTTAGCAGACTACAAATGTGTCTCAACTGCAGTGACTTTGCTGTGGCCATGTGTGCTTCCTCAGACTGTTCATCTTCTACCTTAGTACCCTCTGAAGTACTGTCCTCAGCCACCATAGACCAGTTGTTAGAGATGTCCTCTGCAGCTGTTTGAGTACAGGGAGAGCTGCTCGTGTGTCAGAGGAAGAAACAGGGAATGCCTTCCTACCTGGCCACAGTAGGATGCCTGTCCCCGGGGTGATGTGCCAGACATGACTCTGCTTCTATAGAAATTCTTGTTGAAAAGAAGCCAAAAGCTATTTCAGAATCACATCTCCAGTATTTAATTCTATTTGATTTATACATAATTGCAGTTTTGTTAGGCATGACAAAAGCTGTGTGTAAGAATTTCCAAGTGAAAATTTTCCAATATAATGAAGAATGTGGGTTTATCTTTAGATTTTAATACTGTTATATTCTTCAGAGAAGTAGTCTTCGTTAAATTTTGAGGAATAGTTCCAATAGGATTTGAATAAATTTGTGAAATCTAACTTAAGAATTTTATAAATTTGTGACAAATATGAATTATTTTTCATTGCATTATTTAAGAATTCCAATAATTTGGGGAACAATTTTTTACCGAAGTTAAATATCTAAACATTCTGCTAAGAGTCTCTAAGTATTTGTAAAATTAACCAATCCTCAGATTCTTGCTTGTATTTTGACCTTAAATTTTTAACAGTATATATATATATATATATATATATATATATATATATATATATCAGTACCATTTAAGAATTGATGCCAATAAATTAATTTACTTTGTTTCAATACTAGCATTCAGTTGACGCTGAGTTTCTAAGCAGTCATTTGTACATGCAGTTGGAAACACAGAATATTACATCTTTAATACAATGGGTAGAATATGTGAACTTTTGGAAAGAGGGAATTAGGTTATTTAAATAGGGAATTTGAGAATAGGGTGTAATTCCATTTACACAAAAATCTTTGAATCGCCGCATAAAACTATTAGGGACTATTTGTTTATGACTGGTTGTAATATATTTATTATTTCCTAATAATATTTCTTGATGTATTTGTTTCCGTTTTGAATCATAAGATGAATTTATCCACAACATTAACTTTTACAGTTGTTGAAGTAGCAGAGTATCAGGAAATCCTATTACATTACTCAAGACCACAAAATAAGAAGAAAATATATATCCACAACAAAACCAGTGATGTAAATAATGAAACAAGAAAAAAACTTCACAATAGATTAAAATCCACACTTGAACTCCAAGAAGGCTGTTTGACCAAGGGGCTAAGAGTATTTTGGATTGCAATAAATTTGCTGTGTGGATTTTAATTTTGCCATGAATTTTTTTTTCTTGTTACATTATTTACATCACTAGTTTTGTTGTGAATATATAATCCTGTTCCATTATCCCAGCCTTTTCTGTGCCAATCAAAGGAAACTTTTGGTTTATTAGGATGCCAAAAAATGTAAGTAGATAAGTAGAATATTTGTCTTCAATTTTTATTGGTAGAGATAGTACTAAAGATTGTAAGACCAACTATTTTAGGGAGAAGAAGAATTTATTCCAATTTGTGACTAAACTTAAAATTTTATCAACAACCTGTTTAAAGTTTGTATAATTTCTGTACTATTAGACATTGGTTATACCAAGGTTTTTCCTTTCATTGCTATTCCAATTAAAGTTAGAATATTTTTGTACACATTTTAGTTTTTTTATTAATGTACTTGTTTTATTATGATTAAATCTTCGGGTCGAGATTTCTTCAGACTTGACTCATAGAACTAATTATATGTTCTAATGAATTTTCTATTTCCTATTAGTAAAATATCATCAACAATGAGTTGAATGGTTAGTTCGAACTTTTCTTTTATTTTGATACCATTAATGTTCTTATTTGATCTAATACGATTAGCAAATGGTTCTATAGCTAATGCAAAAAGTAAATGTGGTAATGGACAGCCTTGTTTTGTGCCTTTTTGTTAATTTAAAGGAATTAAGAAAATAACCTGTTTTAACACAAGCACAAGAGTTATTGTATAACTTACAAATTAATGTAATTAGCTCAGGTGAGAAATTATACACCCAAGTGTTTTAAACAGGTAAGACTAATTAACTGAGTCAAAGACCTTATCTAAATCCAGACTAGTGATAGAGAGTTCTTTTTATTTTTGTTTGCATAGTCTATTAATGCATTTATTATATTATTATGTACTTGTCTATTTAAAATAAACCCAGTGTGATTATTTTATTTAGTTTAGGTATAAGTAGAATAATTGTGTTAGCTAAAATGGACATGAACATCTTATAGTCCACATTTAAAAGTAAAATGGGTCTGTATGATGAACACTTTGTAGGATCCTTATCTTGTTTTAAAATATGGAATGTGCAGAAACTAGATGGATTGCAAGACTTGGGGTGGATAAGCCACCAGGTATTAATGCTGTTGTACCTTTAAAACCCATCCTTAAGAAAAGGAGGGTAAAATATTGAAAGCTGATTGGTTGCTTTGTATTTTTAAAAATGTTTTTTTTTTTTTTTGTGATGTTCTTTATCTGATGAAGGACATGTAGCCTTAAAGCGCTTATACATACAAGGTTTTATCTTTGATTTTATTGAATAAAAGACTTGATCATTTCTACGTGTAGTCCTCTGCCTTATTGTGTTTCTGGACTTTGCTTTTGTGGTAGGCAGAGTGACTTTAGTGCAATATATTTTTGTTTGGTTGTTTTAAAATAGGTGATATAAGGGAATAGTCCCATGACTGGAGGGACTTCAGCAGTTGTTTCTTTCTCTCTAAAGACCTTATCTAATATTTTAATCCATCGTCCGCTGGTATTTTATATATTTCTGGTGTAAGACCATCTAAGCCGGACGCCTTATTATTTTAGCTTTATTTGATCTTTAGCCTTGTTATTTTAGCTTTATTTCATCTTTAATTTCTCTTAAAGTGAATTGTCTATTCTTTTTACATGTTCACTTATTTTATTTATATGTTCCCTTAAATTTTCAACTATATTGTCATTATATAGGTTATTTGTGGTGTTATTTATGTTTTCATAAAATATTTTAAAGCCCTTTAATATTTTTAATAGCTGTACTACTTTATTTATAGGTGTTATTTCTTTGATATGATTTAGTTTATTAATTTTCTTTGATCTAAGAACATGTTGATGCAAGCTTAAATGGTTTACTGAATATGCCTGAAGTGTATGGTATTCCAGGTTTATTGAAACTTTGATTTAGAATTTCAGCATATTTTGTATTAAGTTTTTAAGTTCAGACTGATTGATGTCATTTGGTTTTAGATTTAACTTTATGGTGTCTATTTTCGCCTGGACTGTATTTAATTCTGTCTCATTCTCTTGTTTTACTAATATACCAGTTTGTAATTCACCCATTTAAGCCTTTAGTGAGTCCTACAGGACAGTGTCAGTTATTTCATTCACGTTTATTTCTAGGAAATTTTTGTTCTCTTTAATACACCAATCTTTGCATCCTTTTATTTTAATAATGCACGCTGGTAATCTCATGTGATGCATTTAATATTGTTTTAAAAGCTGACAATTTAAGATTATAGCATTATGGTCCAATAATGAACATGAAACGATTGAAACTTATCTGATATGTGACAACAGATTGAGACAAAATAATTTATCAATATTTGTGTGCCACATCTGTATGAATAATGGGTAAATTGAAGTACATTTGTTTCCCTTAGCACATATATCATTAAATTCATTAGATTTACAAAATGTGTTAATTGGCTGATGTGATTCTCAGCTTTCTCTCTGCAGTCAAATCTTTGTCTGATAAAATACGATTAAAATCACCAGCCATTATGACTTCACCTTTCGTGTATTAGGCTGTAGTGCCCAAGTAATTTTTTTGCATCTTTAGCTCCAACCCCTGGAATCCAATAAGAGTTCACCAGTGTATATAGTTGTCTGTTCCATTCAGTTATAACATTGCTTAACATACTATTTTTATCAACATAGTTATCTTTTACTTTAGGCATTACTGGTGAGTTCTTCCGTAAAATGAGGGTGCCTCCTCTTTTAGCTCAAAAGTCAGAGCCTGCTAAAACTAAATACATTCTTTAATGGAAGTTTATTTACATCTTTGAAGTAAATGTGTTTCCTGTAGAAATACTATTTGAGCTTTATGTACAAGTATTTGAACAGACACCGTCTTTACTGGATTATTCAGTTTGTTAATATTAATAGATATGCGTATACTTCATATAACAATATGAAATCTTCAGCAGTGGACAAAACTTTTGAAACAAATAAAAAAATTACCTAATGATATATAACCCTAAAACATTCTACCCATGGAGTAGCGTATTCCTAGTTTGTTGAAAAAGATGAACTACCTGTCAAACTCTTCATTAGACTAACAACGCTTAGCTCATGCTTCTGATTCATATTAATGTTTCATATTTTAGTATGCATCATCTTAATAAAAGCTTGTCAGTGAGTTGTTATGAATAAGAAAACTTTAAACAGGTGATCAGAATCTTTATTATAAGTTGACCAAACTGAATATCTCTACAGTCATCTTTCCCTGTACCTGACATTATCTCCCTGGTCTACTATAGGGATGAAGTCAGTTGTGATTTTTATATTCATTAATTTATAGGTCAGATGATTTTATATTTTTTTCCTATTTTATTTAATGTGTAAAGTTGTTCATAGGATAAGTTCATAAATCAGTACCAGACTGTGTCTGTGTGCCATTCCAAGCTCAGCCAGTTACCCCATGTGAGAATCAAACATTGCACCTTGTGCCTATAAGGTGAATACCACCTTATCCTCTATGCCAGCTTACCACCCTTACAGACATGTTTATATTTAACTATATACATATTTACTTAGTGACGTTTCTGTTTGTATACTGTGTCTTGTACTTTTACAGTATTCCTAGGTTTTATATTTTGGCTGTAATCCTGGTGTAGAGTATCATATAATAGAACATTTATATTTACCCTTGTATATTTGATACTAGTCATCAGTCATACTTTTTCCTTAAATGTTATGTCTAATAGTATCTGAACAAAAATCTGAAAAAAATCTTCCCTTTTAAGATTCAAACTTTCTATAATAAATTGTTCTGACATATTTGTATTAAAGAGACAATAACAGAGGAACACAATCCTATTTTTTTTTTTTAATCAGAAGTGTCATTCTGTAGGCTAGTGTATAAACTATCCTTTTGGTATACTGCAAGCGTTCAGAACTATTTAATAACTGACCGTGGTTTAGAATGAAATTCATTCTCTTTTGCTTTTTATCTAACTTTTGTATTCATTGACATCTTAGCATATGATTCACAATATTATGATTATTTACTTTTTGATGGGAAAAAGTAACCAGGACAGTTCTTAGTTTTCAGAACTCCCACACAAAAGTGCTCATGACTCTTAAGTTGTTTCAAGCTGGTTTTCATGATGAGGGCTTGAAAATGAACAGTCCATCAGTTACAGTGCACACACTAACGGCTGCAAGTGAATCCAAGCTGCCACCACACCACAGATCAATACCTCAAACCCTTCCAAACCATCAAAAAAAAAAAAGAACATAAAACATCTCAAACTATTCCAGCCACTAAAAAGCCATTGCACTCAAATAACATTTAATGATTCAGCAAGCACTATTTATATGAAATGTTTAAATGTAAAGCAGACTGTCATTTTTTTAAAGGAGACATGACATGTGAACTTGCATTAGAAGAATGACAGTTATGTGTGATCCATGTTTAACTTGTAAAAGTGTGAATGCTACTCTAGATATCATTCTAATAGTAACTTTTATATGTGTAAAAAAACTATATTTTTTATACTGTGTTTATAACATAGCATGTCTTTCCTGGGCACTATTGGATGTCAACTATATTGTCAGTAGCACACTACTGGACCATTTTTTAGAACCCAAAATGTAACATGTGTCTCTAGTGTCATTTGTTGCATCTTGTATTATATTTAATAGTACATTACTCAAGTATGCCAAGATATCGCTGTGCTACCTAACAAGTTTCATCATAATTAACTTTTAATAAAATATATAGTTTAACCATTTAAACTCTAAATGAAAATAAGTAGCTTTAATTTCACATTCAGCTAAAAGAATTGAACTCAACATTTTAAAAAAGGGAACCAATAGCCATTTGAAGTAGGGAAAGAAAGAAAGAATTTACCTTGTAAAAAGTAATATTCAACGCCCATTCATAAGTATTCAGGCATGTCTTTAAATTAATAAAAATTCATAGCCATAAAATACATTGATTTTCATTTGTCCTTCAGTTTTTTACTGTTTGTCTTTTAACCAACCATCTCTTGTTGCATTTCTCTTCAAAAAAGTTGATAGATTCCAGTCCATTTCTTTTTTCTCTGATTTTATTTTTCTGTATGAAGTCCATTGCATCTTCTATGGTGTTAAAAATCATCTTTCCTTCTGGAAGGTAAATCCTTACCTTTATTGGAGACAAGATGTGTGCTTTTCCATTAAGCTTTTAACAGGTGGCACACGTTTTTCGCTTTGACATCACTAATGTTGAATAGTCATTGTCAAATCTTACAGTATTTTTAATTTTAACTGGATAATTAGTCTGTGCAGCTTTTAAGACTAAATCCATATCTTGAATTGAAAAAAATCTCTCAATCACTGACCTTTTTGAATGTTTTTTTTTATCCTCTCTCAAGATGAGTTAGAAAGTGATCCATGTGCCTTTTCTATGCCAAAGGAAAAAGCTTCAGGCAGGTTCAAAGTTTTAGGTAGCCAAGTGTTAAGGAATTGAATCATACTGTCTCCCTCTTCTTTTTTTGGAATCCCATAAATCTTGAATGTATTCTTTCTAGATCTGTTTTCCAAGTCTTCTATTTTTCCCAGAATAAGTTTTGTTTCAGAAGAAATTCATTGTCTTCATTTTCAGGTAATCCTCTCATCAAAATCAGACATTGCCTCTTCTATACTCAGGATTTGTGATTGTTTAAGATTCACTCAGCACTTTAACTTGTTTTTATAATCCTCTTTAAAATTGTCCATTTTGCTTTCTAATTTATCTTTACAGATGAACGTTACTTGGTATAGCCTGTGTCATAGTATTGTCGTGTACACTGGGCTTAGAGTGGCACATTGAGACAACTGGTTCTTGTTGGGAAAAGCACTTGAGAGTTTCAAACTTTTTTTTTGTAGTAAATCTTTCAGCAGATGTTCAACTATAAATCCATCATGTTTTGAAACGTTCTATTTGAGTTTTTTTTTCTAGTAAAAATCCTGTCAGAGATGTTAAAATGAAGCTGAGCTAAGAAAAAGTGCTGTCAACTGCTCGCCATCACGGCCACGCCCCCTCAAGATTATTTTTAGTTACAGGGACTTCCATGAGGGCTGTACAGTGATCAGCAGCTTGACTGTAGCTCTCCCGGTATGAAAAAAAAACAGAGATAAGGGATAATAATTCTGCCAGTTTTAGTAAAATTCAGTTATTGGCTAGTAAGTACACTACCTGGATGTCAGCAAAGATGAGAGAAGAAAATCCGCTAGAAAAGCTGAAGAGAAAGCCCTGACTGGGAAGAAGCCTGCAGCTGTTCAACTAAAAGCTGTTCAAGCTCCAGCTTTGGTACAAGAGATGGCATCCATTAATTTAGAAGAAAAATCAAATGTGTTTAGAGCTGATTAAAATAAGTGTTGAAATGAAGAAAAGGCTGGCATGAGACTGCCCAGGAATGGTTTAAAAAATGGTAGAGTTAGAGGACGGAGCGGTGGTGGTGCTGCGGTAGAATTGTCGCCTCATAGCAAGACATCCCGTTCGATTCTCAGCTAGAGCGTCTTCTGTGTGGAGGCATACGTGAATGGGGCGTGCCTTCGTTGAAGGTTGTGCGTCAGGGCTGATAACCTGGTACGTAAAAATCTACTACCAATCATTAGGGGACCGGAGTTCCACTGTGGCGACCCCTAACCGGGAAAAGCCAAAAGACACAAACAGAGGACGGAGCAGTCAGAGGTAACTTGAGATTTTCTGCTGTACCAGAAGGAACAGACTGCATTAATTTCATGAAAGCACAAATTACAGCTGGACTGTTATTCCAAAGCAAGATTTCTTAATTAAATGGGCACATTATGTCTATGCTCCAAACCTGGCCTTGAGAAAGCAGCCAAGACCTGTATTAGTAAACATGAAGTCATACCAGCAGAATGAGCTGATCTGAGAAAACTGTGGCAAAAAGAAAAAGTATAACAAAATGTTAAGTTGTCAATCTCGCCTTTTTCCTGCTGGATGGGTTCGGAGCCGATCCTCTGCTCCGACTCAGCACTTGCTAAGCTCAAGAGCTAATTTTTATACCAGCTCGAGGCAACCCTATATCCCATGATGCAAGGCGGAGATTACCCAAATCTCGTTTGCCGCTTCGCTAACGAGGTGCCTTCTTTTACCAGCTCTTGGTAAGTGAACTTTTCAGAGACTTTAGTCTACCACCCTTTAATTATTTTTATATATATTATATTTTTATTAGTTATCGACTCACCTTAGCCCTATTCCCGTCAGTGTTCCTTCTTTTTGACCAAAATATTCCCTTGTCCCTAGTCAGGCCTTAGGCCTTCCCCTCCCTAAATTTTTCCTGTCAGGGATTGTGTGTGTGTGACGGTGTGTTTTCCCTGGTTAATGTAATTTCATTTAATTAAATTAGATTATTTTGTTGGACTGAGTGTTTTTGTGTGTGATTGTGTTACTGTTGCTCATAGACACAGTTATGTCGAAGGACACTAAGGTCTCAGGCTTCAAGAAGTGTGACTCGTGCTGTCAGAAGATGTCTCTGACAGACAGTCACACTTCTTGTGTTTATTGCCTGGGACCTTCGCACCTGCAGGACTCTTGTGCTATCTGTCATGCTTTCAGCCCAAGAGTCCTGCAGGAACGAAAAAATAAACTTATATTAAGGGGCTTATTAAAGCCCGAGAGCTCCCCGGTGCCGGGGAAGCCCTCGAAGCCTGTTAAGCCTTCGGCTCAAGCTTCCAAGCCGTCTGCTTCAGGTCCTTCATCACCAGGCCAGAGCCGATCTTTCCAGGTCAGTCTCAGTATCGGCTCCATCCGGCGCCGATACTACCAGATCCAGACACTCAGTGTCGGCTCCGGCTGGAGCCAACGTAACTTCGGCTCCGATGGCTCCATTGATCTCAAAAAAGAGATCTCGATCCCCTTCAGTGGAATCCATACATTCGGCTCCGAGATCACCTTTGCTCTCGGAGCGGAGCCATCGGAGCCGATCTTCTCGGTCATCCATGCTATCTGATCACAACTTTGAGAGAGTGGTGAGTAGACTATTAAAGTCTCAGGCACTGGCCCAAATACTCCATAGCCCATCTCAACAGACGGTAGCTATATCACATCCACCGAGCATTCCTCCTCCGACTCTCTTACAGAGTTTGGAGCCAGAGCTCCTCGGAACCGGTACCATTGTGACTTCGTAGCCGATACCACCCCTTTCGGCTCTGTCGTCCTCGGCTCTGATTTCCTCCTTGAGACCTTCATTGGAGGGATCCGGGCGTCTAGTCTCTCTCGTCGGCTCCGAGGGGGCGAGTGGCATCGGACCCTTGTCCGACCCCGTTCTCCCTCTTGGAGCTTCGGCGTTGGTGAGCTCGGCCCCGACATCTGCCTCTGAGCCTTCCCTCTCGGTGAGGCCTGGGATTCCTATCTCTTCGGAGAGGGAGCTTTCTGGTCTCTCTGACGGGGGAGCCTTCGAGGTGATGAGGAGTGTACTAGCCCCTGGGCTTAGTCAACGGACAGTTCCATCAGCTCCTCCCACTACAGTGCCTGCTGACGTCTCCTCCCACTCTCTTGCTCCCGGACCCAGAGATCCAACGCCTCAGGTTTCCCCATTGGGAATATCTTCCTCTTCCGAGGCTTCTCCTGATCCGTCAGGAGAACCCCCGTGTAAGAGGAGACATGTAAGAGGAAACATTTAGACTCCCCTGAGTCTACTACATCAGATACTGACTTGGATGAGTCGGAAGGATCCCCAAGGTCCTCCTCTGAGGATGTCTCATTTTCAGACATCCTTGAAATCCTGAAACAGAGGGGGAACTGGCCTTCCCTTAATCCCTCCGAGGACGAGTCAGTATACCTGGAGGCGTTCGGATCTCGACCCTCCACCTCCTGGGTGTCTCCGCCTTTTGACCCTCTCATGCAGGTAGTGGCTCGGAAGGCGTGGATGGCTCCAGATTCGGTGGAACCTATCCCTAGGAGACCTTCAAAATTTATCACTGCCCCACAAGATAGACAATATTTGACTAAGGGTGTCCCAGTTGATGCCGTGGTGGTGGCTGCTGCCACCAAGAAGGAATTAGCTGATCCTTCAGTACCTGTCCATCCTCCTAATAAAGATTCTAGGACTATGGACAGGTACGGTAAGCGGATTTTCTCTTCAGCGACTTTTGCTATGAGATCGCTGAACACTTATGCCACTTCACCCGACTTCAAAGAGACGTTCTTAAAGAGTTGGGAGAGGTTTTACAGGATCCGTCAGCTGCTGGGTCTCAGGATAAGATTAGCTCACAGCTAGAAATCCTTAACTCCATTGCTAACTCCTCCATGCGGCTCATTTCTTATGCAGCCGATGGAGCGAGTAGGGCTGCAGGCACAGGAGTGGCTCTAAGGCGTCAGTCCTGGATGCGGCTTTGTAATTTTGCAGACCCCTTCAAGGCGTCTTTCACAAACTCCCCCTTTGATGGCTCGACCTTGTTCGGTCCTCAAGTGAAAGACACTTTGACTAGATGCGAACAAGATGGCAAGACTCTTTCTGCCGTAGGAGTCCGTTTCTCCACCCCTTCTAGACCTTACCCCAAAGGACAGAAGGGAGGGAAAATGTGGTTCCGCAAATCTCAAGGAGTCACGCCTGACGCACGAGGTCAGTTTACCCCCAGAGGCAGAGGGGGTAACAACAACAGATGCCGCCCTAGGGGCAGAGGGGTCTGCAGAATCAGGGTAGCAGAGAGCCTCTTTCTGACAAACCCTTCCAGCATCCCTGAGATGTTGCCCGATTGTCTGCCTTCAGAGGCAGTCAGGGGAAAACTATCACTGTACCCAACAGCCTGGCTTTCCCTTTCTCAAGACAAATGGGTACAGTCAATTATGTCCGAGGGTTACAAAATTCCCTTTATTCAAACCCCAATTCAACAAAAGGGAACCCTTCCAGATGTTCCACCCGATCTAAGGGAATTAGCAGTACTAGAAATATCAAAACTGCTAGTAAAAAGAGCCATCCAGCCAGTCCCAGCAGACCAAATAGGATCCGGAATCTACTCAAGGTTCTTTTTAGTTCCAAAAAAGACAGGAGACTGGAAACCAATATTAGATCTCAGCAAACTCAACAAGTTTGTAAAGAAATCAAGATTCCGGATGGTCACGCTTCAGTCCATTCTGCCCTTTCTGGGCAAGGACAATTGGATGTGCTCGATAGATCTTCAGGATACGTACTACCACATAAAAATTCACAGACGCTCCAGAAGATTTCTCCACTTCCGGCTGGGGACCAGTCACTTCCAATTCAGAGCCCCCTGCCCTTTGGACTCACTACAGCCCCCAGAGTGTTCACCAAATGCATGTCAGTGGTTACGGCTCACCTGAGACGTCAAGGATTCCAGGTGTTTCCATATCTAGACGACTGGCTCTTCACTGCCACCACCAGGCATCAGCTTCTCCAAGCCAGAAATTACACCATTCACACTTGCAGAGGGCTAGGAATTTCTATAAATTTTGAAAAATCTGCCTTGTCAATATATTACTTTTATAGGCGCAAGATTGGACACCGTACAGCTTTCAGCAAGGTTGACGGACCAAAGGATCTTGGACATTCAAAGACACGTCCAAGTGATTCTATTCAGCAAAACAATTCAGGCCAAATTTGCACTGAAAGTACTGGGTCTTATGGCGGCTGCCATAATACTTCTTCCCCTCGCCCGCTTTTACATGTGGCTTCTACAATGAATGCTATTCACCCAATGGTCCTTTCAACAACTTCCCATGCGTCACGAGATCATAGTAACTCCAACTTGCAAAAGACATCTGACTTGGTGGATATCGTCCCCTCAGATCCGTCAAGGCAGACTATTTGTTCCTCTTGCCCCGGTTACATCGGATGCCCTGATCGGGTGGGGGGGGGGCATTATCAGGGCAGAATGGTCCATGGCACTTGGCAACCTTTCGAGTACCATCTGCACATAAATGTTCTGGAGATGAGAGCAGTGCTTTTTAACGTTGCAAGCCCTCAACGACTCTCTTCCCCTGGGAACTATTGCAGTCCAAACGGACAATATGTCCGTAGTGTGGTATATAAACAAACAGAGTGGAACCAAGTCCTATCCTCTGTGTCGAGAGGCTCTCAGACTTTGGCAATGGGCAATCTCCTCTCACCGGTTTCTGATAACAATGCACATCCCCGGGAAATCCAACATCATAGCGGACAGATTGAGCAGAGCTATTCTCATGCCTCACGAGTGGTCTCTCAAACAGTCAGTGACGGAAGAGATTTTTCAGAAGTGGGGTGTTCCTTGCAGCGACCTTTTCGCTACACCTCAAAACAGCAAATGCCCAGACTTCTTCTCTCTCTCTTCCCCCTTCCAGGCCATCCCCCCAGAGACGCTCTAACCCAAGATTGGCCCCGGGGACTTCTTTATGCCTTTCCTCCTTTTCCGCTGATACCTCAGCTAATTCAGAAAGCAACCGCTTTGAGAGCCAAGTTGATTCTCATTGCCCCTTATTGGCCTCGACAGATATGGTTTCCGTTCCTACATCATTACCTCTTGGTACAGCCATGGCATCTGGACCCGGTTCCAGATCTTCTGACCCACCAGTCGGGTCAACTGCACCAGTCCATACCCTCCCTCAACCTCACTGCTTGGTTGCTCCACTTCCATCCTTAGCCAGGCTCCCTAAGATTTCTAATCCTGTACGGGATATCTTAGTAGCTTCCCTAAAATCTTCTACCAGAAAGATTTACACTAGTAAATGGCGACGTTTTTCTTTCTGGTCAAAAGCTAGGAACATAGACCCCTATACAGCTCCAATTCATTCGGTATTGGACTTCCTAGCTGACATTTTTCATTCAGGATCCTCTTCTTCCACAGTGAAAGTTCAACTGGTAGCCATTTCAAATTTTCATATAGGCTTTTTGGACCACAACATTATGTCACATAAACTTTGCAAGGCATTCCTTCGAGGTATCTTTTTAGTGAAACCTCCGATTAGAGACCCCCCCACCACAGTGGGATCTAAATTTAATTTTAACATCCTTAATTCTTCCCCCGTTCGAACCTGCAGCTGCCTGTTCTTTGAAATTGCTTTCTTGGAAGACGCTTTTTCTAGTTGCCATTACATCTGCCAGAAGAGTATCTGAGCTTCATGCTCTCTGTGTTCGCCCTCCCTATCTAATATTCCACAAAGACAGGGTGTCCCTAAGAACTAATCCGTCTTTCTTGCCAAAGGTGGCATCACAAACTAACCTAAATCAATCCATTGATCTTCCAGTATTTTTTTCCGAACTATTCTGATAGAGCTGAACAAAAGTTACATTATCTCGATGTTCACAGTCAGCTCAGATATTATCTGGATAAGACAAAAGTTTTTAGGAAATCTGATCAATTATTTCTATCCTATGCAGAGAACAGGAAAGGCCTTCCAGTTTCTAAGGTAACTTTATCTAGGTGGCTGTCTTCTGTGATCACTTACATTTATCAGCTCAGAGGCAAAGAGTTAGTTTCTAACCCAAAAGCCCATTCTACCAGAGCTCTAGCTACATCTACAGCTTTTCAAGCTAGACTTCCTATAGACACTATTTGCGCAGCAGCCACATGGGCCTCTCCTCATACCTTTGTTTCACATTACAAATTAGATTTGGTCTCCAGAGACTGAGCAAATTTTGGTTCCACCGTTCTCAAGAGTCTGTTCCATTGAGCCACCCAGGATAGAGGTGCTAGGGACGCGGTCCCATCCAGCAAGAATGAAGGCGAGATTGACAACTTAACATTTAGAAGTTATGTACCTACCATAATGTTCCATGTTAGTTGTCTTCTCTCGCCTTCTTTCTTGCATCCCGCCCTCCATCCCCCTAGCCTGGTCAGACCGGGAAGATTATACATCTACTATTAAGATGTTATTACCTTTTTTCTAGCTGTTCAACTCCTAGTGTCACTAGTTTATGTTGATCCTTTCTAGAGGGTTATGATGTTTAGTATCCTTATTTCTTCCTCCTCTTTAAGTTGGAAGAAAATACTGCTATTTCTTTAGCTACCAAATGAGATCTGAGTAGTCTCTGCCTTGCATCATGGGATATAGGGTTGCCTCGAGCTGGTAAAATTAGCTCTCGAGCTTAGCAAGTGCAGAGTTGGAGCCGAGGATCGGCTCCGAACCCATCCAGC
Organism: Protopterus annectens; assembly: GCF_019279795.1. Lineage (NCBI taxonomy): Eukaryota > Metazoa > Chordata > Ceratodontiformes > Protopteridae > Protopterus > Protopterus annectens. Next base: position 729,750,402 of record NC_056747.1, read on the forward strand.
AAGAAAGAAGGTGAGAGAAGACAACTAACATGGAACGTTATGGTAGGTACATAACTTCTAATTTTGAGACGATGTTTGTGGAAATGAGTATTCACTACACCAGGCAGAAGAGAAGCATTTTTCCCCAGAAATCAGGGAATTTCAAGAGTCAGGTGTGATATTCAATATGCTGTATCCAGCCGTCTTCAGAATTTTTTTTTCCTGGAGGATGAAAGTCATTTGTTGATGCAGAACAAGCTAAGGGGAAAATACAAATCACATGGGGACTTTGCTTTTCATTCTTCTCTTGATAAACCTCATAGAGAAGTACTTTTTTTTTGTTTTAATAAATAGAGGCATTACATTGAGAAAAGAGATGAAAGGGTGGACAAACTCATGATGTTCTTCGTGTTTCACTGTTGCAGTCATTACATTTGGGTAATCTGCTGGCAGGTTGCCCACAGTCAGCCTGAATATTGAAGTCTTGGGTCCTGCGTCGGTTACTGTCTCCTCTTCCATAACGTCAGGTCGTCAGGGGTGTAAAACATGCAGCCAACGCCATTTTATTCAGTCTTTCTTGCCACATGGTGCCTGAAGCAGAAGCAGTTCGCTAGTGCCGGTCAGCTGACTCCTGAAATTTTCACATTCGAGTTTCAGAATCGAAATCTTCAATTAAAGCTAAGTACCCCGTTGGGGAAACTTTTTCTTGCTCCTTACCAATGTCAGTAAAAGTTAATAATTGCATTATTTGTGGGAAGCAAATACCTCATGAGGATTTTCATTTGTACTGTATTCCTTGCCTAGGCCCAGACCATAACGTGCCTTCCTGTCGGTTTTGTGCTAGATTTAACCAACGCACTATTAAGCGTTGGTATATTTTTGCTTCAAAATATTTTAGCTCCAGATTTAATTACCCTGAAATGCTGGATAGCAATCCGACTACAGGAGTTCACAAAAAACGCAAAGAAAAAGACAGACAGACCGTCGAGGTCCAAAACCGATGACAAAGCTTCTCCTAAGCCAGTACTCAGTGAGGCGCTTTCGCAGCCCCTGATACCCTCTACTTTTGAGTCGCAGGCCTCTACTGAGTCCCATGTGGAGTCCGGTACGCAGCGAGATTCTCAGAGTATTGTACCTGCGAATGTCTCTCCATCGGATGGGTCTGGAGCCGCTGAGCAGGCACCGGCTTCTGAGGGTGTTTTCAGACCTCAACATTTCTATGTAAAACTGACACCAGCTTCAAAAACAACTTCTAAGTTTAAAAAAACCGACACATGAGCCACGTGCTCAGGCCCCTATGCCTAAAAAACAGATGATCAAAATGGCTGAGGACTTTAATTACCTTGATCAGGGGTTCCCAATACCCCCCCCCCCCCTGCTAGGAGGCCTAGGCAGGACACTAATTATGAATCTTCAGATCAGGTTTCTATTTCTTCTGATTCCTCTTCTGATCATGAATTTTTCTATACCACCCTGTGGGGATTCAGATGCAGAAGAATCCATTCCATCTGCATGTCCTCCTAAGGATTATTCTTTTGGAGAAATCTTGCATACTTTAAGGGAACATTTTCATTGGGAGAGTCAGGATTTCTCTGAATCAAAAAAGAGGCTTAGGGATTTCCTTGTCCTTCCTCAGCATAGGCCTTTGGCTATACCTCCTGTTTTAGATATTGTTGATGTGTTTTTGGAATCAAGCATAGCTCCTGATTCCCTACCTCCGCCTCCTAGTAAGCCAGATAGATATTACAGGGTTCCTGACTCTGACAAATTTTTATTCAAAAATCCTGCTGCAGATCCTGAAACTATCTCACATGGTCCCAAAGGTGTAAAGGCCTCTAAAGCCAAAAATCCTACTCCCTCTTATAGAGATTCCAGGGCACTGGATAGATGGGGAAAGAAGATTTATACGTCTGCAGCCGTGGAAGTTAGGGCCTTAAACTGACAGTTTCATATGCTTAAATATCAACAGCATGTTATGGGCTTATTGAAATAGAAAATGATGTTGATTTCTGATTGTGTGGAAAATAAAAAGTTACAGGAATTATTGCATGCAGCAGAACAGGTTGGAAAGCAAACTTTGCAATGTGGTTTTGATTCCTTGGAGGCGTCTTGCAGGGCCGCAGTTACTGGATCTGTGATTAGAAGGCATGCCTTGGCTCAAGGAGCAAAATCTGCCTGATCATGTTAAGACTAAATTGTTGGATGCACCTTTACAGCATGATACTTTGTTTGGTAATAAGGCAGAAGAGGTTCTAAAGAAAATGGAAGACAAAGCTAAATCTATGCAAACTGTAAAAGATTTCTTACAAGTGCAGCCACCCAGATTCAGTAGGCACTGGCCTACTAAAAAATGGTCATTTCCTGTGTCCAACAAAACCTCACAAGGCAAATCCAGGCACTCAAAAGTCCCTAGATACCAATCACAGGGTTCTTACAGGTCAAAGCAATGGGGTGCCTCTACCTCCAAATCTGGAGGAAACAAAGCAGAACCCTACAGTAAGCAGTCTCAATGACTTCGCTCTACCATCACCAAGCACTTCTCTTTTGGCAGCCCCCTTGGGGGGGGAAATCAGCACTTCATGCACAAAATTGGCAGTTAATTACCCAGGACAAGTGGGTATTAAACATAGTATCCCAGGGGTACAGATTTCATTTCCATACTTTGCCAATTCCAAACGGTTGGCCAGATCTGCCACCAAATCAATGGGCAGAAGCTCGGAAACAAGTTACGTCCCTCATGGATATGGGGGCTATTCAACCAGTACCAGAACTGGAAAAAGGACAAGGGTTTTATTCAAGACTGTTCCTGGTACCCAGAAAAGACTGTGCTTGGCGTATCTATTTTGAACACGTTCTTGGATATCCCAAAATTCAAAATGCTGACTTTACAACAGCTCCTGCCCATGCTGGGCAAGAATGCTTGGTTAGTGACTCTAGACTTGAGGCATACCTGCATATCCCAATAAGGGAATCGTGCAGAAGATACCTCCACTTCAAGGCAGGTTTTATGCATTACCAATTCTCTGCACTGCCCTTTGGCTTATCTACTGCACCTAGGGTCTTTACAAAGTGCCTGGCACCAGTAATTGCATTTTGCAGACAAAGAAACATACAAATGTATCCTTACTTGGACGACTGTCTCATTCAAGCAGAAAACAAGGACATTCTTCTTCAACATCTGGCATTTGTAAAAAGGCTTCTATCATGCCTAGGGGACAGGGTACACAATAAACAAAAAGAAATCACAACTGGTACACTCTCAAAAAATTACATTTGTGGGTGCAAGCTTGAATACAACTGTCCAGATGGCTTACCTTATGCCAGACAAACAAAGGCAACTGACTATATACTACAAACGGCAACAAAAACCCAGTTATCTGCAAGACAAATTCTGCAGACTTTGGGATACATGGCATCCTGCATTCTACTAATTCCATATGCAAGACTGCATATGAGGAAACTTCAATGGTATCTTAAAAGTTTATGGAGTCAACATTGTCACAGTCTGAAAACAATGATTCCTCTCATTCCCTGCCTACAACAGGTGGGCAGAGACATGTCATCAGAACAAGGGACTGTCTATCACTCTACCCCCTGCCACCCAAACCCTAACTACAGGCGCATCAGGCTATGCTTGGGGACCCACCTGGTGGGGAGATGCATTCAGGGCATATGGAGCCCAAAACAAATGCATCTGCATATCAACCAGAAAGAGATGCTAGCTGTTCAGAATGCCCTGACAGCCTTCAAGGACTTAATTCATCTAGGACAACTACTGATAAAGACGGACAACACCACAGTTCTGTGGTACATAAACAAGCAGGGGGGTACTCATTCCTACCCCCTTTGCAGACTAGCCATGGCATTGTGGGACACAGCCTTGACTTACCAAGTGCATCTTCAAGCTCAATTCCTGCCAGGAGAACAAAATACTCTGGCAGACGACCTAAGGAGAAATCTTATGGACCCTCACGAGTGAAACTGGATCCACAAGTACTCAGCATGATAACACAGAAATGGGGGAGCCCAGACATAGATCTAGTTACCTCTCCCCAAAATTATCAACTGGACAAATTCTGCACAAGGACTTATCACAGACAAGCATGGAAAGTGGATGCCCTATCCTTCAGTTGGAAAAACCTATCCGTCTACGCCTTTCCTCCTCTGCCTTTTCTCCCCAAGGTCTTACTAAAGGTCAGACAGGAAAAAACAAAAATGATCCTAATTGCCCCGGACTGGCCTCACCAGCACTGGTACCCAATTCTAAGGAATATGTCTCAACTCCCTCCTTGGTACTTGCCTCAATCATGTAATTATTCAGACACCACCTCTCAGTAAATCTGTGATGGATTTCATTTTGGAGGCCAGAAGGCCTAGTACTAGAAAATCTTATGCTGATATATGGAAGAGATTCTGTGCTTGGAATCAAGCACAAGGAACAGACATAGCAAAACCAAATATTCCTCAAATTTTACAATACTTGACTGAGATGCTTGACAAGAGCCTATCTTTTTCTTCAATAAAAAGTCCATGCCTCTGCCATCTCGGCTCATTACAACACGGAGCCTCCCATCTTCTCATCCTCTGCTAAAACAGTATCTTAGAGGAGCCAAAAATTTAAGGCCTCCCAGATGATCACCAACTCCTGCATTGGGACCTCATTTTTGTGCTGGAAAAACTCACCCTGCCTCCTTTTGAACCAACAGCTACTGCGGATATAAAGTTTTTTATCTTGGAAAACAACTTTCCTTTTGGCAATCACTTCAGCAAGAAGGGTTTCATAACTACAGGCCCTCATGGCTGTGGAGCCTTTTATTACATTTTACCCAGACAGGGTGTCCCTCAGGACCAATCCTTCCTTTATGCCTAAGGTGGTATCCAGTGTGGCTCTTAACCAATCTATTCACCTGCCAACATTTTACCTAAATCCACAGAACAAGGGGGAGTCGATTCTGCATTCATTGGACGTACACAGACAATTAAGATTATACTTAAGACCAAATCTCTAAGAAAGTCTGAACAACTACTGGTGGCATTTGCTGCAGGATCAGAGGGGAGGGCTGTATCAAAGCAGACTATTTCTAAGTGGATAAGCTACTGCATTCGTTTCTGCTACTTGCATCATGATAAACCAGTGCCCAAGGGAATCAGGTCACATTCCACCAGGGCTGCCTCTACCTCAGCAGCCTTTCTCAGAGGAGTTCCAACCAAAGACCTTCTAGAAGCTGCTACTTGGAGCTCTGTTCATACTTTTACAAAGCATTGTGGTGCAGCGGTTAGCATTGTCGCCTCACAGCAAGAGGTTCTCCGGTTCGATTCTCGGCTGGGGTGCCTTCTATGCGGAGTCTGCATGTCCTCCCTGTGGTCGCGTGGGTTTCCTCCGGGAGCACCGTTTTCCTCCCACATCCCAAAGACATGCTGTAGGTAAATTTGACACTAAATTGGCCCTAGGTGTGAGTGCATGCGTGCATCTGTGCCTTCTGTGGAAGGTTGGGCGCCGGGCTGGCAACTCGACACCATAAAACTCCACTGCCAATCATGAGCGGACAGGTGATCCGCTGTGACGACCCCTAACCGGGAAAAGCCGAAAGAAGATCATTTGCCTCTCTTCTCTAAGTCCAGGGCAGGCTTTGCCACTGCAGTTCTGCAGGGCCTTATAGCCGCTGCTAATTATATTTAGTTCCATCCTCCCATCCATAGCTTTGGGATTCAACCCAAATGTAATGACTGCAACAGTGAAACATGAAGAACACAGTACAGTTGTGTACACTTACCATAAATGTAGATGTTCGAGTGCATTCACTGTTGCAGTCCAGGTTACCCACCCATCACCCCCCCTTTTTTTTTTCTAGAACTTCTCTTTCCTTCACTATATTCTAAAGCCTTTGTGGTGTATTTGCTTTTAGATGAAGATAAAGTTTATGTTGCTAAAAGTGCATTTACATATATATGAATTATTTTTATATACATATTTTTGCTCCCCATTTGGGGGGCACCTGACATCTGGGGCAAGAAAAAACTGAATAAAATGGCGTCATCTGCATGTTTTATACCCCTGATGACCTGACGTCATGGAAGAGGAGACAGCAACCGACGCAGGACCCAAGACTTAGATATTCAGGCCGACTGAGGGCAACCTGCCAGCAGATTACCCAAATGTAATGACTGCAACAGTGAATACACTCAAACATCTACATTTATGGTAAGTGTACACAACTGTACTTTTTAATATACTGTAATCTTGCGCTGTTGGGGTGGGGTGCAAAAGTCCATTAATTATTTTGTATGTAGAGTTGATATGTTTCCTTCCTCTCTGTGTTGCATAGGTGAGTGTCTGGATTAATGTCCTTATCTTAATCTAATATTTTTTGTGCATGTGTGTAAGCATGTGGGGGTTTTAAAAATAAGAGAACATTATGAATGTAATGAAAAGTTTTCCTTTAGCAAATGTTCACTGTGAGTTGATGGTTCTACTCAAATTATCTATGGTGTGATCCCAGTTATTCTCATTATGAGTAATTAATCAACCATGGGATGAGTAAGGCCATTATATAACCAAATGTGAAAGGTTATTTTGAGCACAAAAAGCGAAGCCAGGCTTAAAATGGCCCACAAGGACAGCTAGTGTAATACTTACAAAGGAAACTAATCTGAAGCTGAGAGCAGCTGTACATTCTGTTCTCATGCTTCCATGGAGGTAAATTAACTGCAGGTGCAGGCAATAAATCTCAATACTTCTGGACTTTGCTAAAGGAATTGTAAAATGAAAAGGTACCATGGCATACAGCTTAGTAAAAAAAAAAAATAGTCTGAAAATTATTGGAAGTGAATACGAGATGACAGCATATAGACTGTTCTTCACATCTGGAAGAAGAATAAAGATAAGACAAAGCTGACAGCGGTTTTAATACAAGTAGGAGCACAGGCTTGTAACATGCATCTTAGCATGGATGACCTTAATTTTAGGCTAGGTAATGCCTGTGGGGTGCAGCTGTTCCTATCAGGAGCTTTAAGCATCATTATGTGAAGATGTACTTAGTTTTGTGTGTGTTTTTAAGTTAATGGGTTGTGGGTGAGTGTGCTTTTTTGTTTGAGAGTTTTCAGTAAAACAAAGTCTTGTAAAAATGTGGGATAGGTTCAAATGGAGATGACAAACTGTATAAAAGATCAACTTGCCACACTTTTTAGGGGGTGCATGTAACACAGAAGCTAGACATAGATTTTTAAATAAGCTGTCTTATATAATAGGAATAATAACTTCTTATAATGGCTACACTGTCCATATTTTTAAATGTGAATGGTCTCACAGGTATAGACAAAAAAGTAGTAGTGTTGAATTATATTAAGAACTGTAAAGTGCAAATAATGCCACAGGAGAGATGTGAGCATTAGAATTTGATAAAGAATTTTAGGATGGTTACTCAGCAAAATATGAAGGACAAAGGAAATGGGGAGTACTTAAAGTAATTGCTAGAGGAGCTCCAATAGTGATAGAAGAGAAAAAATATGACGGTAGATTAGATTTGTGGTAGTAAGGGACTACTGGCAAGGGAGGAGGATTACACTGGCATGTGTTTATATTCCACTTAAAACTACTATGTGGAACTTAAGAACAGTTTGCAAGAAATCAACTTTCCACAGGGAATCTTACTTATAGGTGGGGACTGGAACCTAATTTGCAACAGTGAGGATACATCTGGGACACTTAGAAGGGAAGATATAACAAAAGGGGGTAGATTTGTAAAGACATTCATGAAAATGTTTGATATTGGAGATGTGAATTCAGTAGCATGAATGCTTGGTGAATTTACTTATTCCCGAAGGTACAGTAATTGGGTAGACTAGACAGAAATTGTATTATATTTTACAGGAGCATGTGCATTTAATTGAAAGCTTCAACGCACATCTAATAACTATTTCAGATCATGCAGCAATAACAACTAACATGAAAATGCAGAGTAGTGGAATAAAAGTGAGGCACTGCTGCTTCCCCACCTACCTCTTAAAAAGAGAGGAATGTTAAGAAATGGGTGGTGGAAAATGTTTGCGTTATTAGAGAAGATAGAAATTTATTCAGAATTTATAGCTAGTGGGTGGGATAAAATGAAAATATTTTAAAAATAGGGTAGAAATAAAAGAAAGAGAAATGGTTAAGAAGTAACATCAACTATTTAGAGGGGCAGACAAAGGTTAAAGTATTGCAGAAGAAGAGGAATCTCACAGAAAAAGATGTGCAGTTGCAGAGTGCTAAATTAGTATGCATCAGTTTAGAAAGATTGCGGTTTTCTGAAAAAAAGTTTTTGTGCTCTGGAGTTTTTAGCACAATGACTTAGGCAACAGAAAGTGGTTGTTGCCAAACTTAAGGAGTCTGTAACAAGAAAAGAACCAGAGATCCTGTAGAGGTATTAGAGAGATTTTGGAAATTTTATGACAATTTCTATAAAGCAGAGAAATGTGAAAGTTAAAAAGGAACTCAAATGGAAATATTTATGGAAGACTTAAGTATGCCAAGGTTAGAGGCAGATGAGGCTCAACAATTAAGTTAAGATAGGAGAAGATAAAGTGACATATACTCAGTCTACAGGAAAGTCCCAGGAATAGATGGTATTCCTGTGGAAATGGAGGGAAGAAAGTGATAAAGATGTGGAAGAGTTTTCTTCTTTTAACAGCATTTTAAAAGGAGGAGAAGCACCAATATCGTGGAAGAAAGCAGTGGTTGCTATAATACCTAAAGACTGCAAAGATTCATCAGACCTAGCTTTATAAAGCCCTGTTTCAGTTTTAAACCATGATTATAAAGTGTTTGTCTATAATAACATAAAGAATGTCAAAGGTGTTGCCAAAATTGCTAGATATGAATCCATGTGGTTTTGTGGAGGAGAGGCAAACATTTGACAGCATTAAAGGACCACTATGGACAAATGATGAAAAAGCATATACATTTTTTATCTTGCCATGAATTACTGCATCTCCCAAAGCTGCCTGTAGCAAAAAAGTACTCATTCTTTATTTTATTTTATTATTATTATTTTTTTAATCTTTCTCTTCCCTCATGGTAGCAGACATCCTGATTCCTTTGAAAAGCTAAGTCTGTCCCATAATGCATTATGAGAGCCCAGATTTTGAGAACAAGTACCCCTACCATTTGTTGTCAGATTTATAGGCTCATGGGTGGTTACTGGGTTATTGACCCAAAGGTCTTTATAAGCCTAGCAGTGTGTACCCAATATAATACTACAGAAACGCAGTATAAAGGATCTTGCCTAAACTCGATGTCTTAGTTAGCAGCGACTACCCATATCTAGGAGGATCATAAGGTTAAATCCCCAGCAAGAATTAACGGTTTTCCATCTAGTCATCCAGGCTGTGCTTAAACAGGGTCATAGAGGGACTTTGTTTGATGTGAATTGGTAGCCTGCTTCAGAGGAGTGTCAACCTCTGAGAGACATCTATCTCTCCAGCAGGTCCTGTTTATGTTGCAGGCCAGTGTGTTTCCTGGAGAAGTTGACCCTTGTCCCATTTGACTTGCAGATGTGCAGTATTTCCATTAGGTTTGGATCCGAGATTGCTCTGTAGGCTAGGCACAAGTCTCCTCTAAGTACTCTGTACTCTACTGAGTACAGTGATCAGTCTGTCAATGTACATGTGCTGGAAACCCTGAATTTACTCTGTTAGAAATCTCTGGGGTCTCAAGTTGCTACAGGTGGCTGGTAAGGTACATACCAAAAGGAGCATTGTACTCAATTGTTGGCCTGATGGGGGTTGAGTACAAGGATGTTGTGACGACTTTCGCTCCCTTTGCTAATGAGGTGTGCTAAGCAGAGTGCCTTCCTTACCACAGTAGACACATGGTGGTCAAAGTTTAGGCTATGGTCCACTTGGCATTCCCAAGTCTCTCACTACTGAGTTGTTACTTAGGGGGTTGTCATTTATATGATGCTTTGCAGAGATCATTTTTACCAAAAGGGATTTTTTTTAGGTTCATAGGTAGGTACTAGGCTGTCGGCCCAAGGGCCTATGTAAGCCTAGCCAACCAGGTTCCCTGGCTTACGCCACCCAAGAAAGTTATTTTCCTTTGCTACTGTCGAGCAGAGACACAGAAGTGATCCACAGGGTGTATTTCCTGTTTCCCATCCACTCATCAAGATTTTTCTTGAAGAGTGCTAATGAAGAACGTTGCTTGACATATATGGGTAGCCTGTTCCAGAGTATGGGAAGTCTCTGGGACAGGAATCTATCCCTCCAGCATGTCCTGTTTTTTGTGGTGACAAGGCTTAGGTCCCTAGAGCATTTAGCTCGGAGGTATTTTGATTTCTTTAGGTGTAGCATATCCAACAGCTCTGGGTTTGACATAGCTTTATATGTTAGGCAGAGATCAACTCGGAGTAGGCGATATGCTATGGAGTAAAGCTGGAGTTTTTTGAGGCAGTCAGTGTAGGGCATTTGTTTGAGGCCTGTAAATCCTCTTTGTGAGGTACTTCTGTGGCCTTTCCAGCTGCTGCAGATATCTTGTGAGGTACATTCCAAAAGGGGCGTTGTTTTCTATAATGGGTCTAATGAGTGTCAAGTAGAGGGGAACAATGACCTCTTTTTTTTTTCATGGATGAGAACCCTTTTATGATGAGGTGTGCCACATAGAAGGACTTACTGACTACTGTGACGATGTGACTATCAAAGGAGAGACTATTGTCCACCTGGGTCCCAAGGTCTCTTATCACGCATTCGGTGTTAAGTAGATTGCTGCCTATGTGGTAGTTCATGGGTACAGAGTTTTTATCAAAGGGGTGACACTGCACTTTTTGGCATTGAGCTTGAGGCCATGGCTCTGACACCAGGCATCTGTCTCAGCGAGGCCCTTCTGTAGGATGTCCACATTATTTGGGGACTTGACTATGGCTCCTAGTTTGCAGTCATCTGTGAACCTCGTTAGCCAGAGGCCTTCTGTGTTAGCGTGTACTTCAGAGAAGTAGATACCACACAGGAGAGTTCCCAGGACAGAACCCTGTGTTACTCCACTTGTCACTGCTTTGAGGTCAGGTTTGGAGTCTGCAACTTTTACAGTGTGTGTGCTTTCAGTGAGCCATTTGGCAACCCATCTTGTGACGTAGGGATTTATACCTAGTTTAGTGAGTTTAGCTATAATTCCATAATGGGAGATGGTGTTGAAAGCCTTGACAAGGTCAAGATAGGCTGTGTGAACCACATTACCCTCATCTATGGCTTTGGTGACTGCCTCAAAGAAGTCGATCAGGTTCAGGAGGCATGACCTGCCTTTCACAAACCCGAACTGGGTGGGATCCAGAGTTTGGAGGTTACCAATGTCTTTGTTTATGAGTTCCATGATGATACATTCCATGGCCTTGCAGACCAGGCTCGTCAGGCTAATAGGTCGATAGTTCCCAGAATCAGTGGTGGCTCCCCTTTGTGGAGTGGGATAACTGTTGCTGTGCGCCATTCAGTGGGCACAAAGCCTGATGCGAGGCTATTATTGAACATGGTGCTCAAGTGGGGAGCCAGTTCATTCTAAAGTTTGTGTAAAACACAGCCTGGGATGTTGTTCGGTCCCATGGATGCTGTGTTTTTGGCTTTAGAGAGTGCAGCTTTTACCTGCGTAGTTGTGATTACAGGGACTCTGCATTCTTCCTGTATAGATATGGGCCCTTTAGGGGGTGAGAGGGGGGTAAAGTTAGCACTGAACCTGTCTGCCAGGATGTTGGCAATATCAGTTGGTTCTGTAATTTTCTTGCCTTTGTGCTGTAACTCAGAGCAGATCTGGGTGTTGCCATTGAGATTCTTGACATAGCTATAGAATGCATTGTGGTTGTCCTTGGAATTGGTGGCGATTTTATTTTCATAGCTAGCTTTGGAGGATCTTATAAGGGATCTCAGCTTCTTACTGTGGCTGACCAGGGAGCTCCTCCACTCATGGGATTTTACTCTCTTTTGCAACAGTTTCTTCCTTCTGTTGTACAGTTTGTTTACGGCAGGGGACCACCAGATTGGCTTCCTTTTTTTGGAAGATAGCTTCTAGGTTCTGTTTGGTATAGCACGATCCATGCACTCGTATAAGTGCTTATAGAGTGCATTTGTGTAGGATTCAGCAGTTGTAACTGTATTGCCCATCTGCATGGGTGTCATGAAGTTCACCACTTCTGTCTTAAGCATGAAGTTGGCTTTGGAGAAATTTTTTACTGTGGTTTCCTTAATGGGGGGAGGGATGTGGATATCAAGGGTGATTAGCTTATGGTCGGATCGGACCAACGAGGAGTTGACTTCAGATGTGGAAAACCAGTCACTCATGTTGGTAATGACTAGGTCTAGGATATTGTTGCCCCTGGTGCGGGTGTGGATAAGTTGGTCCAAGGCATTGGAGTTTATGAATTCCAGAAAGTGTTGAACTAAGGAGTTGGTACACGAGTAGTTTTCCCAGTTAATGGTGGGGTAGTTGAAGTCGCCCATTATTAGGGTGTGTGGTTGAACCCTAATATTTTTCAGTACATCAAGAAAAGAGGAGTGGGAATCCTGGGGCACGGTGGGGGATCTGTATCAAGCTACAATTTGGATTGCAGTTTTGCCCAGAGTAAGTTGCACTATGCTGAGCAACTAGCCTTGAGGTGTGGATATCCTTAATGAATATGGACACACCTCCGCCTTTTAGCAGTGAGTTTGAGTCCATGGATTTGGCACCAGCCATTGGTTTGTGTAAGTCCCTCTTGAAGTATATTGACATAATTTGGGATTCAGTGATTGCACCTAATTTGCAGTCGTCAGCAAACTTAGCCACAGCCCGTCTGTTTTGGCCTGAAATTTTGAGAAGTATATTCCAAACAGTATGGGGCCCAGCACTGACCCCTGTGGAACCCCACTGGTGACAGGTCTGCTGATTGAAGTTAAGTCCCCAACTTTGACTGAGGGTGCTCTGTCGGTGAGCCAGTTAGCAACCCACCCGATGACATAAGGGTTGATATTCAACTGGGAGAGTTTATCAGTGATGGCTGAATGTGGGATTGTGTCAAAGGCCTTGGCTAAGTCAAGGTAGGCTGCATGCACAGATTTGCCTTTGTGTATGGCTCTGTTGATATTTTCGAAGAAGTCTGCCAGGTTTAGCAGGCAATGACCTGCCTTTGACAAAACCAAACTGTGTCGGATCAAGGGTTTTAAGATCACCTGTATCCTTATTTATTAAGGTTCACGATTCATTCCATGGCCTTACAGATAAGGCTGGTTAACCTTACGGCTCTGTAGTTTCAGGGGTCTATTGCTGTACCCCTTTTATGAAGAGGGATGACAGTTGGTGTTTTACATTCATCAGGGACCAAAATCAGTACTCAAGCTGTAGTTGGAGGGTACCTAATTCAGATATTTTCCGTGTTATCATTCCTCACAGATGGGTCTAGGATCCGAGCCGGCCACTTTTCAGACTGATCCCGGGCTCAAGCTCCTCTCTTCCAATAATCCCTTGCTACCTTCTAACTCTCTGACCTCTTTTGCCGCTGAATCACTCCAGACATGCTGCAGGCTCGAGTGTTAGGGAATGTCGATAAGTGGTATTTTGTTGTCTCTCTCTCTCTCTCTCTTTACAGTGATTTTGCTGTCTTTGACTGCTTTCTCTTTAATTGTATTTCCTCCCCCTTCCTGTTAGAACCTAGTTGTTTGTTAGGTAGATTTCTCTCCTCCCCCCTTCTAGTGCTTGGCACTTCACACCTTTTCTTAGAGTAGTCCTTTTCTAGCAAAAAAAAAAATCTTTGTTGTTTTGGGCTGTGTGTGTGTATGTGTGTGTGTATGTGTGTGTGTATGTGTGTGTGTGTGGGTTTTCTAGTTTTTTGGTATGACTGAAAAGGTTCTAGGGTTTGAGATGCTCCTCGTGTAGTTGGAAGATGCCATGCTCCGACTCGTGTAGTTGGAAGATGCCATGCTCCGTATCGCACGTAGTGTGTCTCTACTGTTTAGGGTCGGTGCACCTGGAGGTTGAATGCAACACTTGTGCCACATTCAACCCCAGGGCCCTTGAATGCCACAACAAATTTTTACTCAAAGGCTTTGCTTAGGGTGGTCCTCTGACTCTGTCCAAGTCTTCGCAGGATCTGAAGAAAATACCTCCTCCTACGCCTGGGGTGTTGTCTTCCTCAATTGCTAAAAAGCTGAAGCTCTCAGATCACAGATCCCTGCATCAAAGTCCAGCCTCTTCAGCTTCGGATCTGAGGTCTGTCATTCCCAGAACTTCAGATCAGGATCTCCAGTCCAAGACCTCATCAGATTGGAGGCCTTCGGATCCAAGTAAAAGCAGACAATCCCCAGATCCAACTAGTTTGTCTGATCTGGCTCCCAAGTCTTCAGACCCTATACGATTGTCGGATCAGACAGTAGCATTGGATCCTATGGTTATAGATGGGTCCCCTTCCTTATCCTCTAAGACCCGGTCGGTTCTGAGATGTTTGAGCCATTCTCCTCCTTGAAGCCATAGAACTTTGGGATCCAAGGCCGGATCCCCAGCCAGATCTGGACATTCCACAGCTTTATTCAGATCGTCCAGTAGTCGTCTTCCATCAGACATGGATAGAATGATAAGTTTTCTGAAAGCCCAAATTGAATTGGATCTGCTGCTGTCCCCAGCCCATGTGGCTAGGGAACCCTCTACATCCACAGGTCTCCACTCTCCTCTTCCAACCCAAAAGGATGTGGAATGTCAGGCCACAGAGATTCATAGAGAGAGGCCGACTGTGTCAGAAATCCCCCCCCCCCTTTTTGACACAGTCAAGGGTCCCTGGCTGGCTCTGTTTCACAGCCCTTTAACCAGAATGGGCCTCGTCTCTGAGGGGTCTGTACTGGTTCTCTGGGGATAGGTCCGGATTTTCTGGACTGCTGCCTTCCCTTGGGAGCTTTGGCACTGGATAGCTCGAGGCTGATATCATCCGGGAGCTTCAGCACTCCATCAGGGTCCCTTCTCCCTTCCCAGGTAGGCCAGGCCACCAGGGATGACAGAGGGGCTTCATCCAGTCCGTTGGCCTTCCGAGTGGTAGAGAGGACCTTCTCTAGTTTGCTAGCTACCTCTCCTTCTCTAGGCCCACCCCAGCATTTCTTGGGATTGGATGCTGAGACCTCATCTTCCATCCAAGGTCAGACCTCTCCCAAGCGCCTTCAGACATGCATTGACCCACTTGGGGTACCCATCTCATCTGAATCCTCTCCTGAGCCCACCATGGAGGAACCCCCTTAGAAGAGAACATGTAAAAGGAGGCACTTGGACTCCCCCAGAGTGTCCCTCACCAAAGGCACTGATTTTGAGGAGGATGACTGGTCATGCAGGCTTCCGCCTGAGGAGTTTTCCTTCGGAGACATCCTGGAAGTCTTCAGAGAGGCAAATGGTCTCTCCAACCCCCATCTTCGGAGGAGTCCATATTCCTGAAGGCATTTGGGATGGGCCCCTCTACTACCTGGGTCCAACCCCCCCAGTTGATGACTTGTGGACCTCATCGCCAGCAGGGCTTGAAAGGAGCCAGACATGGTGGAACCTATACCCAAAAAAATGAGTAAGTTCCTCAGTCCCTGTCAGGGCAAGTCTTTTTGGAGCAAACGGGTCCCTGTCAATGCCATTGTGGTAGCCATTTCTACCAAGAAGGAGATTGCTGAGCAGAGCTCCTCAGTCCATCCCCTGAACAGGGTGTCCCAGGCAACTGACCATTTTGGAAAGCATGTGTTTTCCTCAGCTACGTTTGGTCTGAGAGCAGTCAATTACTTGGCCCACTTTACCCAGCTGCAAAGCGATTTGGTTTCAGAACTTAGCACTTCCCTGTCAGAGTTGTTGCCTCAAGAGAGCTTCAAGCAAGTTTCTCCAAGGTTGTCCACTCTCACTTACTTAGTGAATTGCTCAATGAGGCTGATCTCCAATACTGTGGAGGCCACCTTTCAAGCGGAAGGCACGGCTTCGCTATTAGGTGGCATGCCTGGCTTTGCAAGTTTATGGAACCCTTTAAGACGTCCTTTAAGAATGCCCCCTTGACGGTTCTACTTTGTTTGGACCGCCTGTTAAGGAGACCTTAACCCACAGTGAGCAGGAAGGTATGACCCTTTCCACAGTAGGGATCTGGTTTTCTGCCCATCAGAGATCCTTTTCTATGACCCATAGAGAAGGTAAGAAGCATTGATTCTGGAGGACTCTAGTCTTCCTTTCAGGAAATCCTCTTCCACAGGATGGGGCAGGGGATTGAATGGTAGATGCCACCGTAGGGGCAGAGGGGGTCTGCAAAATCAGGTGGTCTGAGAGCTCTTCTCAGAGAAACCCTCTCAGAGCTCCTGATGAGTTACCCGACCATTCTGCCCTGGAGGTAGTCGGAGGTTTGGGTGCTAAATATTTCCAGGGGTTACTGTATTCCCTTCTCCCCACTCCAACTTCCAACTCAAAGATTTTTTCCAATTGTACACACCCCACTAAAGGGAGTTTGCCTATCTCAAGGTGCAAGGCCTTCTTCAAAAAAGAGCCATTTAAGAGGTCCCAACAGGACAACGAGGGTCCAGAACTTATTCTCGCTTCTTTTTGGTGCCAAAAATGTCTGGGGACCTGCCCCCGATTCTGGACCTCGGCAAGCTAAATCTTTCTGTCAAGAAGTTCCGGATGGTCAGTGTACAGTCAGTTTTCTCTCTGTTGCACAAGGACGATTGGATGTGCTCAGTGGATGTCAAGGATGCGCTCTATCATGTAAAGATCGACAGATGCTCCAGGAGGCATTTACGCTTTCGGATAGGGAGCAAAAATCATCAGTTCAGAGCCTTGCTCTTTGGACTCACCACAGTCTCCCAGTTGTGTACCAGATGTATGGCAGTTGTGGCACCTTATCTCTAGCTGCCAGGTTTCCAGGTTTTTTTCGTAACTGGATAACTGGCTCCTTACAGCTCCCACGAGGCATCGACTAACACTGGTGACCAGGTATGTCATCAGGCTTTTCCAGCATCTAGGTGTCACAGTGAACTTGCCCAAGTCAAATCTAGCTCCAACCCAAAACCTGGAATTCATTGGAGTCCAGTTAGACACTGTATCAGAGACTGCAGCACTGCCTACCCAACAGGGTCCAGCTGATTCAGGGTCAAGTTTCTCTTGTTAAATCTAACATATTCACCTGTTCATTTGATTCTCAAAGTACTAGGCTGTATGGTGGCTGCCATTCAGTTGGTGCTTCTCGCCAGGTATCATATGCAAGTTCTCCAGTGGACCTTGGCACTCCAGTGGTCCATTCTCTCTCAGCCCATGTCTGTGATAGTAAAACTGTCACAGGGATGCAGCAATCCTCTTATTTGGTGGATTCAGTCTCAGGGCCCTTTTCTAGGCAGGCCCTTTTGTCTTCCCCCGCCCAAGGCCACAGTGAACACGGACGTCTCCCTGTTGGTGGTGGGGGGGGGGGACATTTTCAGGGTAGGATGGTTCAAGGCACGTGGTCCCCCTATAGAGACCAGATTGCCCATAAACGTCCTGGAGATGAGAACAGTCCTTTTAGCACTGCAAGCTTTTCCAGGACTTCCTCCCTCTGGGGACCATAGCAATTCAAACAGACAACATAGCTGTAGTCTGGTACATCAACAAGCAAGGAGGCATATGGTCTTCTCTGTGCAGAGAGGTCATGAGAGTATGGGAATGGGTGATATCTTCCAGGGACTTTCTTCTTGCAACTTACATACCCGGGAGTTCCATCATGGTGGCTAACAAACTCAGCAAGTCCATCATGAGTCCTCACGAGTGGTCCCTGAATCCGTCAGTGGCGAGGCAGGTCTTTGACCATTAGGGTCAGCCATGCTGCAACCTTTTTGCTTCCCCATTCAACTGCAAATGCAGCAATTTCTTATTTCCTCATCAGGGGAGTCACCCAGGGACGCTCTTATTCACGATTAGCCTCCTGGTGGTCTCTATGCCTTCCCTCCTATTCCCCTAATACCCAAAGTCTTACAGAAAGCTCATCACTTGAAGAGCTTTCTCACTCTCATTGACCCTTTTTGGCCTCATCAGGTGTGGTTCTCCTTCCTAACGTCTCATCTGAAGTATCCACCGTGAATACTGGATCTCATTCTGGATCTCATCTCCCACCCCGGGAGCTTCCACTTCCAGTCTCCAGACCCTTCGTCTAACCACATGCTTTCTCCAGTTCCAGTAATCCTAACACAGTCCAGACTTCCTTCCCTGGTGAGGAACATTATTTTGGCTTCTCAAAAACCATCTACAAAGAAAGTGCATTTCAGTAAGTGGAAAAGGTTTTCCATTTGGGCCAGACAATGGAATCTAGATCCCTTTTCAGCCCCTATTCCTAATATGTTTCTGCTCTTACCTTCCCTCTTTCAGGATGGGGTGTGTTTCTCTACTGTTAAGCTCCAGTTGGCGGCTATCTCTAATTTCTGCATCAGCAATGAACCTTCTTTTTCTTCCAAGTTTTGCAAAGCTATGAAAGGAGTTTTTGTTCTTAGGCCTCCTATTAAGGATCCATCACCTCCATGGGACATGACTTTTGGTGCTGCAGTCTCTCACACAAAAAACATTTGAACCTGCTAGCTTATATGACATTAAATTCCTGTCCTGGAAGACTGCCTTTTTAGTAGCCATTACTTCTGCCAAGAGGGTCTCGGACCTACAGGCTCTGTGCATTAAGCCCCTGTTTCATTTTTCACAAGGACAGTGCGTCTCATAGAACAAATCGTTCCTTTCTCCCCAAAGTGGCCTCTGAAGCAAATCTCAGTCGATTCAACTGCCGGTCTTCTCTAATTCCTCTAATAAACGAGAGTATATCTTGCATTTTTTCGATGTCCACAGACAATTGCATTTTTATTTGAAAAGGACTGAGGAGTTTAGAAAGTCGGACCAACTTTTTGTGTCTTTCCCCCAAAACAGAAGCGGTCAGGCAATTTCCAAAGTGACTATCAAGTGGATTGCTGGTTGTATTTCCTTCATTTATGCTAGTCAGAAGCTAGAACTATCCAGACCAGTTAAGGCCCACTCCACTAGGTCTGTTGCTACATCATTGGCCTTCTTGGCTAGACTTTCCCTTGATGAGATCTGTGCTGCTGTGACTTGGTCTAATCCTCAAACCTTCATTTCCACTACAAATTAATTTATCTAGGAACTGTGCTTCCTTTGGTTCCTCTGTGCTCAGGCATATCCTTCCTTGAGGACACCCAGGGTGCATAGTAGCTGTAGACTCTGACCCATCTTTGAGGAATGATGACATGCATCAGGTAAAGAGTTAAGTACTTAACCATAACTTGGCATCTGTGCGATCCAGTGTAGTCATTCCTCACATTCCCACCCTCCTTCCCGGTGGGCTTAGTGAGGATGATGTCGGATTGATCTGGCGAGAATTTTTTTACTTCTATTGCAGATGTTTCTGCATTTCAGCTAATTTAGCAAACCTGATCTGAGGGTTAGAAGGTAGCAAGGGATTGTGGGAAGGGGAGGAGCTTGAGTTCTTAATCGGTCTGAAAATTGGCCGGCTCGGATCCTAGCCCCATCTGTGAGGAATGATGACACTGGATAGCACAGATGTCAAGTTATGGTAAGTGCATAACTCTTTTTTTAGACCATTTAAAATGCAACCTGGGATGCCATCCAGTCCCCTAGAGGCTGTACTTTTGGCCTTGAAGAGAGCATTAATGACTTGCTTTTTAGAGATGCAAGGTGGGGGAGATGTAGAGGGAATGCTTTGTGCAGGGTCTGGAGGGGGTGAAATTTTCATCAAACCTGTAGGCAACAAATAGGTTAGCTATTTTTGCAGGATCAATGTGTAAGATGCCATCCACAGCTAGTTCAGCATATGTCTGGGATCCTACGTTTTAGGTTACAGTTGTAAAATGTCTTATGGTTATCCTTAGCTGTGGTTGCCATTTTTTATTTATTTTTTTTATTTTTTGTGAAGTTGCTCTTAGAATATTTTACAGGTTGTCTTATTTGTTTGCTCAAGCAGAGGAGGGTATTCTGCCAGTGCTGAGACCTCTGTTTTTTTTTTTTTTTTTTTTTTATTCTTGGCTGCTGCTTCCTGTTGTATGACTTATTAGTGCTAGATGTCCATCAGGGAGACTTGTTTTTTCATGAGGTTCTTGTTTTGATCCTATGAGGTACATCTGTGTCAATACATTGTGTAAGTGTTTGTACAGGAGATTAATTCACTTAGAATGGAACACCTGAAAAAAACTGCCAAGTTTGAGAGTGTGCAGATCATGTGTCATTGACTGGTCTGCACTGAGTTTTACAAATGTTGTTCCTACTGATGTACTACACATTCTCTGAAAGAAGCTTACAAAAGTGTCAACAAATTACTGAGATAAAAAGACTTTTTGCAAAGAGCAGTTTTGCAAGTTTCAGTTCCTGACCAAGTTACTCCTCCCATCTCCCCTCCTTCAGTGAGCTTAGTCACACATTTCCAGCTAGGCCAGATTCAACTAATTAGTCAACTGTACATGACAGTACAGTGGCGGATCCAGGAAACTGCAAAAGGGGTGGGGCAGTTTGGTTAGTCGACTACCAGGGTGGAAGTGAGAAAGTATAGCCATGGGTTTTGGGGAATGTGAGAGGTACCATCACAGTAAATTTAAGTAATTTTTTTTGTAAGTAAATAATGGTTTATGTGGAAATAATGAAGTTCAGTTAAGTAAAAGAAGTGCACCCAATTAAGGAAATAAATGCTCTGATGTTGTCAGTCTACATCGATTCCTGATTGATGGGTTACAGTTCCGATCCTCAGAACTGATACGTCTGTTACATAGCAAAATGTCTACCCGTAATGCCCCTGTCTACATTACCTCAGATCTCGTTTGCCTCTCTCATAGAAAGATGCATCAGCCGATTCGGTCCCTCAGCTAAGTGAATTTTTGATATACAACAAAATGTTGCCATTATATAATCCTTTTACTCTAAATATTCTAATTCTTTCTGATATTTCCAAACTTAGTCTACTTTTTGTTAGCGTAGCTGCTCGACCCTTTCCTTATACAACTTGGTATTCTTGCCTACCATACCTGGTAGTTTTTCCTTCCCCTCTCTCTTACTGACAGGTAATCTTTCCTGCCATTGTTGGTAGGATCTTTATAGCGCATTTACACTTCTTAAAATGGTGGATAAATCCAAATCAACAACTACTGGATTTAAGTTGCGTCAGGAGTGTGGCAGAAAAATGCAAAACTCTGATGGACATGAAAAATGTCTACTGCTTAGGTGCTCTGCACCTTGACCTTGAGTGTTCCATCTGCCATATCTTTAGTAACAGAACCTTGGTAAAACGTAAAAATAACCTTATTCTCAAAGGGGTCCTAAAGGCACCCTTTGAAGAAGCCTTGGCCAAGGCCAACCAGTCTCCTCTGGTCTCTGGTTCAAAATTCAGTTGTTCGGTGCCGACATCTCCATTGGCACCAACACCGAAAAAGAATAAAAGCCATTCTGCTGGATCCAAGGTTCCAAAAACATCGCAAGGTACCGAGTCCTCTGCACAGACTACTCTCTCAGTGCCGTCTATCCCTATTATGGCACCGACTACTTCGGCACTGCGTCTTTAGTCACTGTGCCGGTACCAGCATCTTTCACAGCACCTCAGTCTGTAACTCTTTCCTCAGTGCCAAAAAATTAAACTTTGTCTATTCCCAGGGCAAGATATTCCCCCCACGATCAACCCCTTTCTGGGTCAGTTGCCAAGCCCATTTTTAGAAAGGCCTGATTCCCCCTCCAGATTGTCCTTTTGCTCCACCAGGAGTCTCTCTGAATTTGATGTGAGGTTGGTGGGTCAACTTCTGATGGCTAGGGGTCATGTTCATCGTGTTTCACTGTTGCAGTCATTACTGTTGGGTTATCCTGCTGGCAGGCTACCCTCAGTCGGCCAGAATTCCAAAGTCTAGGTCCGGAGTCTGTTGCTGTCGCCTCTTCCCTGACGTCAGTGCGCCAGGGGTATAAAAGATGCAGCCGACGTCATTTTCTTCAGTCTTTCTTGCCGCGCGGTGCCCGAAGCAAAACCAGTTCGCAAGTGCCGGTCGGCTGATTCCTGAGATATTCAAATACTAATTTCAGAGCCGAAGTCTTCATTAAAGCTAAGTACCCCATTGGGGAAACTTTTTTCTTGCTCCAGACCGATGTCAGAAAAAGTTAACAATTGTATTTCTTGTGGGAAGCAAATACCTCATAAGGATTTTCACTGTTACTGTATTCCTTGCCTAGGCCCTGATCACAACGTTGCTAGCTGTCGGTTTTGTGCTAGATTTAACCAACGCACTGTGGAGCGTCTGTTCGATTTTGCATTTCATTACTTTGGCCGAAGATTTAATTATATAATGCCATCGGACCAGCCGACAACCGGAGTTTACAAAAAACGCAAAGACAAGGAAAAGGATAGGCATCCAAGGTCCAAAACCAACGACGAGGCCTCTGCTAGGCCAGTCGCCGGTTCTCAGTGAGGTGCTTTCGCAGCCCCTGGTGCCCGCTACCTCAAAGCCACAGGCCGCTTCCGACTCCCACGTGGAGCCGACTGGGCCTCTGGATACTCAAGGTATTGGACACTTGGAAATCATTCCCTCAGATGGGTCTGGAGCTGCTGAGCAGGCATCGGCTTCTGAGGGTGTCTTCAGACCTATACAACTATATATTAAGCCATCTTCAGCTTCAAAGACTAAAGCAGCTCTAAAGACAAAGAAACAAGTACAGCATTCTCCTGCTCAGACTTCCATGCCTAAAATACAGATGCTCAAAATGGCCGAAGATCTAATTACTTTGATCAGGGGCTGCCATCCCCCCTCCTGATGAGGCTTAGGCAAGAAACAGAGTATGATTCTTTTGATCAGGTTTCTGTTTCATCTGATTCCTCTTCTGAACAGGATTACTCCATGCTTCCCTATGAGGATTCTGATGCTGAAGAATCCATTCCTTCAGCCTCTCCCCCTGAGGATTATTCTTTTGGGGAAACCCTGCATACCATGAGGGAGCATTTCCACTGGGAGAGCCAAGATTATTCTGAATCTAAGAAAAGGCTCTGGGACTTTCTGCTACTTCCTCAGCACAGACCCCTTGCTACTCCACCTTTTCTAGACATTGTAGATGATGTATTTTCAGAGTCCAGCCTGTCCCCTGACTCTTTACCCCCTGCAGCTGCTAAGCCAGACAAATACTACAGGGTCCCGGATTCTCATAAATTTCTATATAAAAACCCCGCTGCTGACCCAGAAACTGTATCTCAGGGTCCCAAAGAGGTCAAAGCTTCCACTGCAAAAAACCCTGTCCCCTCTGATAGGGATTCTAGGGCTCTAGACAGATGGGGGAAAAAAGTCTACACTTCTGCTACTAGGGTGTAAGGGCTTTAAATTGTCAGTTTCATATGCTTAAATATCAGCAATATTTAATGTCACTGCTTAAACAGAAATTGTTGACAAATACTGAATGTTCAGAGAACAAGGAATTGCAGGATTTATTGCATGCAGCTGAACAAGTGGGAAAGCATACTTTGCAATGTGGTTATGATTCACTGGAGGCCTCTTGCAGGGCCGCTGTTACAGTTTCTGTTATTAGAAGGCATGCTTGGTTAAAGGAACAGAATCTGCCTGATCATGTTAAAGCAAAATTATTAGATGCACCATTACAGCATGATACTTTGTTTGGTACGAAAGCAGAAGAGGTGTTGAAAAAAATGGAGGATAAAGCAAAATCCATGCAGACAGTCAAGGATTTCTTACAGGTACAGCCACCCAGGTTTAGCAGGAACTGGCCTTCTAAAAATTGGTCCTTTCCAGTGTCAGACAGGCCACAAAGAGGCAGATACAGGTGTCCCAGAGGCAGAGCTCAGCCCCAAGGCTCATACAGGCCTAAACAATGGGGGTGCTCCTACCTCCAAAAGCGGAGAAGACAAATCACAGCCTTACAGGAAACAGTCCCAATGACTTTCCTCTACAAGATCCAAGCACTTTTCTTTTGGCAGCCCCCTTAGGGGGGAAACTAGCACTTTTTCATCAAATTGGCAAATGGTTAACCAAGACAAATCGGTCCTGAACATAGTGTCCCAAGGCTACAGGTTCCATTTTCACACTCTACCAAGGTCAAAAGGTATGCCAGACCTGCCACACAATCAATGGGCAGAGGCACAAAAACAAGTTACAACCCTCGTGGACATGAGGGCCATTCAGCAAGTACCACAACAAGAGCAGGGGCAAGGATTTTACTCCATACTTTTCCTAATACCCAGAAAGGACAGAACCTGGAGACCAATACTGGACCTGTCTATACTAAATACGTTTCTGGAAGTTCCAAAATTCAAGATGTTGACTCTACAGCAGCTACTGCCCATGCTGGGCAAGAAGGCTTGGCTCGTGACTGTGGACCTAAAGGAGGCATACCTGCATGTCCCAATCAGACAATCTTGCAGAAGATATGTCAGATTCATAGCTGGCTCAATGCATTACCAATTTAACCAAAAATTGTACGTCCACAACCTAAATGACCAAAAAACAAGGAAGACGAGGTCCAGCCGACAGAAGTTTATTCACAACGTACAATACACCATTGACCTAGGTTTCGTCCGAATACTCAGACTTCTTCAGAATGCCACAATACTGCTACAAACCACTTAAATAGGCAGTACAATCAATCAGTGAATTAATTAACAATTCAATTAAAACACCTAAAAAACAACCAGTGTTATTGGTCATTTGACTGCATTACCAATTCTCTGCACTGCCGTTTGGCTTATCTAATTTGCCCAGGGTCTTCACAAAATGCCTGGCACCAGTAATTGCATTTTGCAGACAAAAAGGAATTCAAATATATCCCTACTTGGATGACTGCCTAATTCAAGCAGAGAACAAAGATATTCTTCTACAGCATCTGGCGTTTGTAAAAAGATTACTAATTGGCCTAGGGTACACAGTAAACGAAAAGAAATCAAATCTAGTGCCCTCTCAAGAGATAATATTCCTGGGTGCAAGCTTAAATACAACTGCCCAGATGGCTTATCTCACGCCAGACAAACAAAAGCATCTGACTACTTACTTCAAGAAATTGGCAACAAAACCCCACTTATCTGCAAGGAAAATCCTGCAGGTCTTGGGTTTCATGGCATCCTGCATTCTATTAATTCCATATGCCAGACTGCATATGAGGAAACTACAATGGTATCTAAAAAGTGTTTAGACTCAGCATTGCCACAGCCTGGAGACAGTAATTGCACTCATTCCCTGCCTGCAACAGGAGTTTTGATGGTGGGCAGAAGCCTGTCACCACAACAAGGGTCTGCCGTTCAGTCTACCCACAGCCAGACAGACACTGACAACGGATGCGTCAGATTATGCCTGGGTGGGCCCATATGGCAGGAAAATGTATTCAGGGCACATGGCCTGCAAACCAGATGCATCTTCACATCAATCAAAAAGAGATGCTAGCTGTTCAAAATGCCCTGACAGCTTTCAAGGACATGCTTCATCCAGGACAGTTACTGATAAAGACAGACAACACTACGGTCATGTGGTACATAAACAAGCAGGGGAGGTACACATTCCTACCCCCTCTGCAGACAAGCAATGAGCTTATGGGACACAGCATTGGCTTTGCAAGTTCACCTGCAAGCACAATTCCTGCCAGGAAAAACAAATACTCTGGCAGACTAACTAAGCAGAAACCTCATGGATCCCCACGAATGGAAACTGGATCCACAAGTCTTCAGCATGATAATAAGGAAACGGGGATGCCCAGACATAGATCTATTTGCCTCCCCTCACAACTGCCAGTTGCAGAGATTTTGCACAAGGATTTATCACAAGCAAGCATGGAAAGTGGACGCCCTATCCTTCATGGAAAAATCTAACAGTATATGCCTTTCCTCCACTGCCTCTCCTTCCCAGGGTACTCCAAAAGGTCAGACAAGAGAAGCCAAAAATGATACTGATTGCACCAGACTGGCCACGCCAGCACTGGTACCCAATCCTAAAGAGCTTGTCTCAAGGTCCAGCGTGGATATTGCCTCAAACTTCTCACTTGCTGACCGAACAAAACAATCAGATCCTGCACAGCCAACTCAGGACCATAAATCTGGCAGCATGGCGGATAATGTAGCCATTCAGAACACACCTCTTTCAAAAGCTGTTTTGGATGTTATCTTGGAGGCCAGGAGGCCCAGTACCAGAAAATCTTATGCAGAGAAATGGAAGAGATTCTGTGCTTGGAACCAGGAACAAGACATTGACGTGCGTACCAAATATACCTCAGATTTTACAATAACTAACTGAGATGCTGAACACAAAGGCCTTTCTTTCTCATCAGTTAAGATTCATGTCTCTGCCATTTCAGCCCATTACAATGCAGAACCACCTATTTTTTCTCATCCTTTAATAAGGCAGTACCTCAGAGGGGCCAGAAACAATTAGGCCTCCAAGGAGAGCACCAATTCCGGCCTGGGACCTCAATTATGTTTTGGAAAAACTCACACTGCCTCTTTTCGAGCCAGTATCAACAGCAGATATGAAATTTTTATCCTGGAAAACAGCTCTGCTCCTAGCAATAACCTCTGCAAGGTGAGTCTCTGAGTTGCAAGCACTCATGGCTGTGGAACCTTTCATCATTTTTCGTCCAGACAGGGTTTCTCTGAGGACAAACCCTACATTTATGCCTAAGGTGGTGTCCAGTGTGGCCCTCAACCAAACCATTCACTTGCCTACCTTTTATCCAAATCCACAGAACAAGGGTGAGAAAATTCTGCATTCTTTGGACATACACAGGCAGCTACGCTTTTACTTGGACAGAACTAAAGCTTTCAGAAAGACTGAGCAACTTTTAGTGTCATATGCTGCAGGATCACAAGGAAAGGCTATCTCAAAACAGACTATTTCTAAATGGATAGGCCACTGCATCCGTTACTGCTATTATCAACATTGCAAATCAGTGCCTAAGGGCATTAGGCCTCATTCCACCAGGGCAGCAGCCACTTCAGCAGCCTTCCTCAGAGTACCACCAACCAAAGATATCTTAGATGCTGCAACCTGGAGTTCAATGCACACCTTCACAAAGCACTACCACTTACCTCTTTACTCTAAGTCCAGAGCAGGCTTTGCCACTGCAGTCCTGCAGAGCCTCATAGCCTCTCCTAATCCTATTTAGCCCAGCCACCCATCCTCAGCTTTGGGATTCAACCCAGGAGTAATGACTGCAACAGTGAAACACGATGGACATAGTACAGTTGTGTACCTACCATAAATGTAAATGTTCAACTGTATTCACTGTTGCAGTCCAGGTTACTCACCCACCATCCCCCTTTTCTTTGCTGGGTCTATATGCACTTCTCTATCCTATACAACCTGTTTGGTGTATTTGCTTGTAGATGAAGGAAATGTTATTTTTGTGCATGCATTTTTATTGGTATATTTTTTCAGCGTACCAATTTGGGGGCACCTGACATCTGGGGCGAGGAAAACTGAAGAAAATGGCGTCGGCTGCATCTTTTATACCCCTGGCGCACTGACGTCAGGGAAGAGGCGACAGCAACCGACGCCAGACCTAGACTTGGAATTCTGACCGACTGAGGGTAGCCTGCCAGCAGGATAACCCAAGAGTAATGACTGCAACAGTGAATACACTCTAACATCTACATTTGTGGTAGGTACACAACTGTACTGTCCTCCTCCCTCTCAGCCCCTTCTCCCTCCTGGAGCTGGGGAATTTTCTCCCTGTACACCTACATATATTCCTCTTCTGACCTCAGAGGTTTTAGAGCTGTCGACTCCAACCACATAAGCTCCATTCATCTCCTCACTGACAACCCTTTTGTCTTCGGTTCCGAGCACTGCTCTGACTCCCTCGGTGCCATCAGAACAGATGGGTCCCTGGGATCAATCTTCCGTAATCTGGTCCGGGGGGGGGGGCTTGAGTAGTCTCCTGTTTTTTATTCGGAACCGACCTTGCCACTTTGGTCTGTGCCGGCTGCAGGTCTTTCCTCGGCTCAGGTCTTGGAGCTGGGTCTTTCGGGGCAGGGTATGACCCCGGTTCCAAGTTTTTCTCTCAATTCCGGCCTCCCATCCCTCCCCAGGGAGGACCCTGCTTTCCAAGTGATGGAGAGAGCCTTAGCCACAGCTACTTCTCAGGTGACTCCTGCGTTACCAGAGTTTCACCCTTTGACCCCTGCCTTTCTATACCTTTTACCAACCTCAGTGCCTGGACAGTGAGCGCCAAGGCTGCAAGAATTACCGTCCAAAGACCACCCCTCTTAGGAGTCCACCTCTGACATTCCTACTGAG
The DNA here is from genome assembly GCF_019279795.1 of Protopterus annectens. NCBI lineage: Eukaryota > Metazoa > Chordata > Ceratodontiformes > Protopteridae > Protopterus > Protopterus annectens. The sequence goes on from NC_056747.1 coordinate 729,778,602, forward strand.
GAGCCCTCTCGGAAGAAACCCCTGAGGAGTCTGTCACTGAAGACACGGATTTCGATGAGGGGGAGGGTTCCCGCATGTCACCCCCAGAAGTTGTCACCTTTGGAAACATCCTAGAAATTCTAAAACAGAGAGATAACTGGAAGTCCAACGACCCTTCCTCTGAGGAATCTGTGTACTTGCAGGCCTTAGGAGTTCGCCTATCTACTTTCTGGGTGACTCCTCCCATTGACTATCTTATTAAGCTGATCGCTCAGTGGGCTTGGAAGGCTCCTGATTCAACAGAACCAATCCCCGGAGAACAGATAGGATACTCTCAGCTCCTGAGGATCACCAATATTGGGTGAAAGGACTAGCAGTAGATGCCATGGTGGTAGCTGCTGCCACTAAGAAGGCACTAGCTGAGGAAAGTTCCACTATTCATCCCCCTGAGAGTCCAGAGCAATGGACAGATTTGGGAAGCGGATCTATGCATCATTGATCTTTACTATTATGTCCTTGAACGTTATGGCACATTTTACTAGGCTGCAAAGGAATCTGAGCAAGGAGCTTTCGGATACCCTGGCTGGAGCTGTGGCTGAGGGAGTCCGGGAAAAAGTGGCCTCCCATCTAGCTAACTACCCTGGAGTCTATATCAAATTCATCTGTGTGGCTCATTACACATGCAGCCGAAGGGTCGACCAGGTCAGATGGATCGTGTTGCTATTCGACGACACGCCTGTGTGAGTTTGCAGAATCATTCAAGTCTTCTTTCGTCAATGCTCCTTTTGATGGATCATCTTTGTTCTGGCCCAAGTTTAAGGAGACTCTATCCAGATGTGAGAAAGATGGAAAGACTGTCTATTTTTGTCATATGTTTTTCTGCTCCTCACCGAGCCTATTCCAGGAATTAGAGGAGCGGGAAGATGTGGTTTAAAAAGTCTCAGAAGCCTTTCCTGGACACGCATGGTACGGACTCTCCTCAGGGTAGAGGGGGGAGTTCAATTGGAAAACTGTGTCCTAGAGGCAGAGGTGGCCTGCAGAACTGGGGTTCCAGGCAGTCTTTTTCTCTGACCAACCCTTTCAGCACTTCTGAAGGGAGGCCCCGATTACTTACCTCTGGAAGCAGTTGGGGGAAGATTTTCTATGTACCCAACAGCCTGGCGACTTGTAACTACAGACACCTGGGTGCTAAGAATTTCTAGAGGTTACTTTATCCCCTTTTCCCTTTAGCTAAGAACTATATCAGGGATCCCCGACATTCCACCCAGTCAGAGGGAACAAACAGCCTTAGCAGTGCAAAAGCCACTAGAAAGTGTCATCCAAGAAGTCCCACCAGACCAAAGAGGATCTGGATTTTACTCAAGATTCTTTTTAGTGACAAAAAGACAGAGGATTAGAGACTGATTTTGGATCTCAGCATTCTAAACAATTTTGTTCAACTGTCCAACTTCCAGATGGTCACGGTTCAGTCACTACTTCCCTTTCTAGAAAAAAACTATTTTATTTGCTCTATATACCTTCAAGATGCACATTACCACATAAAAATGGACAAACGCTTAAGAAAGGTTCCTCCTCTTCCAGCTAGGAGCCAGTCATTATCAGTTCAGGGTGCTACCCTTTGGTCTCACCGCAGCCCCCATAGTGTTCAACAAATGTATGGCAGCAGTAGCAGCTCACTTGAGAGTGTAAGATTCCGGGTCTTTCCATATTTAGCCAACTGACTCATCAGTGCTCCCACCAGACATCTGCTGTTACAGGTGATAGAGATCACCCTAAATTTGTTATTGAATCTAGGCATCACAGTCAAAGTCCCAACTGAATCCTTCTCAGGATATGGAATTTAACAGAGTTAGTCTAAACATGCACTCTTGTGTAGCCTCCCTACTTGTTCACAGATTGCACGAAATAAGGTTTCAAGTCCATTGAATCCTCAGCACAAAAGTACAAGCTCACCAGGTGCTTCAAGCCTTAGAGTCCATGGCAGCGGCAGTAACTCTGGTCCCTTTAGTGACATATCACATGAGATTACTGCAGTGGTTGCTAGCGACCTAGTGCTCTGTTCTAACTCATCTAATGAACCATCCAGTATTTATCACCAGTCACTGCAAAAAGAACTTATCCTGGTGGATGGAATCAGAGCAAGTTCTACTTGGTCGCCCATTTGTTCCTTCACAACCCAAGGTCATAGTGACCCCGGATGCTTCTCAGATGGGGTGAGGAGGACATTATCTGGGACAGACAGTCCAAGGCACTTGGTCCACGATACAGGCCAATCTGCATATCAGTGTCCTGAAGTTGAGGGCTGTGCTTCTGGTGATGCAGGCATTTCATCCTGTCCTCCCTCAAGGAACAATTGTTCAATCAGACATGTCCGTGTTTATGTCAACAAGCAAGGGGGAGCCAGGTCCTACAGTCTGTGTCGAGAAGCCCTAAGAGTGTGGCAATGGGGCATAGCCTTCAACCGCTTTATGATAGCAAAGCATATCCCAGGGAGTTCAAACATAATGGGGACAAACTCAGCAGGTGCATTCTTTCACCCTACGAGTGATCTCTTAATCCCATGATAATGAAAAAGGTCTTTTGTCGCTGGGGCCACCCTTGCTGCAATCTTTTTGCTTCGCCCCAAAACAAGTGCAGAAGGTACTTTGCCATACTCTCCCCCCGGGGGGAATCCTGGAGAGATGCTGTTCTCCTCGAATGTCCCCTGCGTCTTCTCTGTTCTTTTCCCCTCTGATCCACTCTTTCTAAAGAAAACTGCCAGGTTTAGAAGCGAAGTAATTCTCACTGCACCCTACTGGCCTTGACAAATATGGTTTGCCTTCCTATGGCCTCATCTAGTTCACCATCCATGGATTCTGGACCCAGTTCCAGACCTTCTCTCTCACCCTCAGGGACTGGTGCATCCCAGTCTTCAAAGCCTCAAGTTAACTGTGTGGTTCCTCCAATTCCCTTATTTGCCAGGTGTGATGATGTATCATTCCCACTAAGGAAAATATTGCTAGCATCGCATAAACCATCCACCAGGGATGGTTTATCAATATGGGCTTGTGATAATGGTCTCGACCATTTTTCAGCACCAGTAGAGATAGTGTTAGAATTTCTGGCCAGCCTTTTTACAAAATGAGTGTCCACATCTACTATTAGTCATTCCAGCTGCCATCTGTAACTTTCATAATGGCTTTGAAGACCTACCCATAATTTCGCATAGGCTATGTAAAGTCTTCCTCAAGGGAACCATTCAATTGAAGTCTCCCTTTAAAGACCCTCTACCTAACTGTTCTACAATCATTGGAACTTTCTCCCTTTGAACCAGCAGCTTTTTGTGAATTGAACTTTGTCTTGAACGATTCTACTTATAGCTCTGATCTCTGCAAGACGAGTATCCAAATTGCAAACCTTATGTTCAAAGCTCCCTTACTTAATTTTCCATAATGGTAGAGTTACACTCAGGACCAATCCATCTTTCCTTCCAAAGGTGGTCTCAGGTTCCAACATCAGACTATAGGACCTACCTTTCGTCTTTCCAAATTTTACTGATAAGGAAGAATACTGCCTACACTTGTTAGACATACACAGACAGTTAAATTATTACCTCAACAGAACTAAAGAATTAAGGAAATCAGAGCAGTTCATTTGATGTCAATATTCATTCATTCTTGGTTTGGTTCCAATCCCTCGGAACCAACTCTGCTGTTGTACAAAGCTCGCATCAGCCAAAAACTCTCAAGCTAAGGCTCTACTCATGCTGCTTCTCTTCCCAGTACCTCAGATCTCATTTGCCGCATAGAAAATTGGGCGTGTCAGCCGATGTTCTCAGCAAAGTCCAAAAAAATGTTTTCCTGTTTTAATTATAATAGTTAAAAATCTTTAAATTCATTACTATTTAGTGTTGTTTGATACTTTTTGAGGGACTGACCCCTTTTTTTTTTTTTTTGAGCTTTCTACTCCCTTTTTAACCTTACAGTAATTCTCTTTACCATTCTTGGTAACAGGCAGCCTCTTGCCGTTAGTAATCCTTAATACCATCGTTGGTATTTTTTTCTTCTGGTTTTTTTTTTCCTTTCCCTTACCCTTTTGGGTATTCTTCTTGTACCATACTTGGTATATCCATGAAAAAAAAAAATATATATATATATATATATATATATATATATATAATTGATCTTCTTTCTCCCCTTTTCTACGAGTTTGTGTGCGTGCGCACGTATCGTGTGTCACTAACTGGACGACATGTCAGAGAAATAAAAAGGGACCTCTGGGTTTTAAACAGTGTAAGGACTCTGGTAGAAAGATGCCCAACTCTGATGGGCATCTTTCTTGCGTCTACTGTACATGTGTCCCTCACTTGGAAAGTAATATCTGTAAGGGCTTTAGTGCCCAAACTCTTGCAAAGAGATGAAATTAATTACCAAAAACGTATCACCACAAACCAAGTTGGATGCACTAACTCCATTTAATATAAATAAGAAAGCAATCCACATTAATGCATAACACACACAAAACGTTTTCGTCTTCAACTTCTTCAGATGAAATTAATTCTTAAAGGCTTGTTAAACTGTCCTTTTGGTGAAGTTCCATGTGAGGTAGAGACTTCAAAATCTCCAAAGTCTGAGAGAAAAAAATGGAGCCATTTGGTACTGTCTACCTGAAGGTATATGACACAAAATTTTAAAAATCCCAGGTTCTGACAGTCTCTTCGGAACCGAAGGCAACAGTGCCTAAAACATCACTATCTTCTGCTCCGGCTCCAAAGACAAAATCAGCATCGGTGCCGTCAACTACTGAACCAACTTAAACCACTTCAGCACGGACTATGATTTTGGCGCCGACGACCTCTCCGGCACTAACAGTATTTACATCTACCCATTCAGTTCCATCTTTTCCTTCTGTAAAACAGACCATGGTGCTGAAGGTCAATGTTTTAAATATTCCCTGGACTTAGATACTCCCCTTCAGTAGACCCTTTGTGGACAGACCAGAGTCCCCTTTGGGAATGTCAATCCATTTCTCCAGTAGTCTCTCAGAATTGGATGTAGTCAGATTAGTGGACCAGCTTTTGGCAGCCAGAGGCCTTCCTGTACCCTTACAGACCTCCCTCCTGGAGACGAGGCTTACTCTCCCAGGGCTCCTACTTATATTCCTCCTTCAACCTCCTCCCAGGTCTTTGAGCCCATTGCTTCGACGCTCCCAGTCCCAACTGTTTCGGTGCTGATGACAGATCTAACCTTGGTGTGGGAATCTACTCTGTGGTGTTCAGCTCCTTTGGAACCATCGCATCCACAGGACCAAGACTTGCCTGTCAGTTTCGAAAGTCTTAGACCGGTTCTGATTGTTTTATTGATGCCATCTTTGGCTGTCAGGACCATAGCAGTTTAAAGTCCTCTCTTGGTTCCTACTCTAGGAGGTGGTTCGTTAGATCAGTGTGTGACCCCGGTTCAGAGGTTGTTTCTAATTTCCGGGTTCCCATCCCTCTTCGGGTGGCCCTGCCTTCCAGATTATGGAGAGAGCTTTGGCCTCAGCAGGCTCCCAGTTGGTTCCAGCCCCATCAGAGTACCATATTTTTGTTCCGTCTGGTTCGCAGCTGCCACAGTGTGCTACGTCTGGACAGCGGGCACAAGAGCTGCAAGGTACCCTAGTTCAGGGTCCTCTTCTTCGGAGTCCTCCTCAGAACTTCCCCTGAGGAACCACCCCGTAAGAAAACTTGCAAGAGGAAGCACTTGGATTCTCCAGAAGAATTGGTCACTGAGAATACGGATTACTATGAAGGGGAAGGGTCCCCACAGTCACCTCCCAAAGATGTCTCCTTTGGAGACATCCTGGAAATATTAAAAGAGGGGTGATTGGAAGCCCTCAAATCCATCCTCTGAGGAATCGGGTTTTCTTGCAAGCTTTTCGTGCCCGTCCATCTACTTCTTGGGTAATCCTGCCCACTGACAGTCTAATTAAATTGATTGTTCAGCGAGCGTGGAAGGCTCCTGACATGATAGAGCCTATTCCCCAGAGACCGGATAGTTTTCTTTCAGCCCCAGGGGATCAGCCTCATTGGTCTAAGTGTCTAGTAGTGGATGCCATAATGGTGGCGGCGGCAACCACCAAAAAGGAACTTGCCGAAGAGAGTTCATCTCTCCATCCCTCTAACCAAGAGTCGCTGACGATGGACAGATTTGGGAAGTGGGTCTTTGCTTCATTGACCTTCGCTATTCGGTCTTTGAAGTTTTTGACACACTTCACTAGACTCCAGAGGGATCTGATAACTGATCTTTCAGACACCCTAGCAGGAGCAGTGTCTGACGAGGTTCGAGATAAAGTTGCCTGTCAGCTTGCCACCCTGGAGTCTATCTTGAATTCGTCTGTGCGGCTTATTGCACATACAGCCAAAGGGACGTCTAGATCAGCGAGTACAGGCATTGCCATTAGGCGTCACGCCTGGATGCGCTTGTTATTTTGTGGACCCCTTCATGTCTCCCTTTGTCAGCGTGCCTGTTGATGCTACTTCATTGTTTGGCCCCAAAGTTAGAGACACATTAGCCAGGTGTAAAAAGGAGGATGGGAAAACCCTTTCTGCTGTGGGCATGTGTTTTTCCACTCCACAACGACCTTACTCCAGGAATCAGAGGAGTGGAAAAATGTGGATCAAGAAGAACCAAGGGCCTTTTTAAGGACACGCATGGCAAGTACCCCCCCCCCCCCCAGGGCAGAGGGGGTGAACTCTTCTGGAAGACACCCCTCCCATGGCAGAAGAGGTCCACATAATCAGGGCTGCAGAGATTCCTTTTCTGGTCCACCCTACCAGCTCTCCTGAACAGAGGCCTGATTGCTTACCTCTGGATGCAGTCGGGGGAAGATTTTCTCTGCACCATTAAGCCTGGCTTACAATAACATCGGATTCCTGGGTGCAGACAGTAATTACCAGAGGTTACCGCATTCCATTCAATCTTTTCCCCAAATCCCAAAGGTGAATCCCTGATGTTCCACCCAGTCAGAGGGATCTAGCCGCTCTAGAAGTTCAAAATCTGCTTCAAAAAAGTCATCCAAGCAGTCCCACCAGACCAGATAGTATCCAAATTCTACTCAAAATACTTTTTAGTGCCAAAGAAGACAGGGGACTGGAGACCAATCTTGGATCTCTGCCTTTTGAACAAATTTGTGCAACAGACAAAATTCTGGATACTCACGGTTCAGTCTATCCTTCCCTTTCTAGAGAAGGACGATTGGATGTGATCTGTAGCTCTTCAGGGTGGGTATCACCACATAAAGATGGACAAGTGCTCGAGAAGATATCTCCACTTCTGGCTAGCAGCCAGTCATTACCATTTTCGTGCACTGCCCTTCGGCCTCACCACATTCCCCAGGGTGTTCATCAAATGCATGGCAGTCATAGCAGCTCATTTGAGACTACAGGGATATTCTGTGTGCTTCCATATCTAGACGACTGGCTCCTCACCGCCTCCAAGCATCTACTGCTTTGTGCCATAGACTTTAAGTCAACAACAAAAAAAAAAAATCACAAGAGTCTCCCACGCAGGATCTGGAATTTTTCCGAGCAAGACTGAATACAGTATCTTGCGTGACCTCCCTTCCTCATCACATGTTGTTAAAGCTAAGATTCCAACTACAAATGATCCTCTCTCAAGACAAAGTTCCTGCTTGTCTGGTACTACAACTTCTCGGATCCATGGCAGTAACAATAACATTAGTTCCCCTAGTGAGATATCACATGAGGCTGCTTCAATGGCTCTTGGCGTCACAGTGGTCATTTCTAACACGCCCCATGTCCCATCCAGTCTTAACAAATTGCTGCAAAAAGGATTTATCTTGGTGGATGAAGCCAGAAGAAAATGTATGGAGTCATCCTTTTCCCTCCTCTCAGCCCAAGGCTGTAGACCACAGACTCTTCCGAGATGGGGGAGGGTTGGCATTTTCTAGGGAAGACTGTCCAAGCCACTTGGTCCCCACAAGAGGCCAATTTGCATATCAGTGTCCTAGAACTGAGGGCAGTGCTTTTAGTATTGCTAGCATTTGTTTGCCCTTCCTTCATGGACAATTGCTGTCCAGTTAGACAACATGTCCATAGTCTGGTATATCAACAAATGGGGGGGGGGCAGATCCTACCCTCTAGGTCTAAGAGTTTGGCAATGGGGAATCACCTCCAACCTCTTTCTGATAACAACACATATCCTGCGGGACTCCATCTTGATTGCTGACAAACTGAGCAGGTATATCCTGTCTCACGACTGGTCTCTAAATCCCAAAGTAGCTGATGGAGTCAGCCTTGCTGCGATCTGGTTGCCTCTCCCATAAACCACAAATGCAGCCACTACTTTGCCTCAATTCCCCCTCAGTAGGAGTCCCCGAATGATGCCCTTCTTCACGATTGGCCCCTGGGACTTCTGTAAGTCTTTCCCCCAATTCCACTAATTCCCCAGTTTCTGAGGAAAGCCCAATGGTTGAGAAGCAAAGTGATTCTCATTGCACATTACTGGCCCCGTCAAGTCTAGTTTCCCTTTCTTTGGCCTCAACTAGTTCACCGCCCGTGGACTCTGGATTCAACTCTGGATCTGCTGTCTCACCCTCAGGGCTTGGTTTCTCCAATTCCATTAATTGCCAGGCAGAACAACTTGCCCTCCCCAGTGCAGAAGATGCTTCTGGCTTCCCATAAACTGTCCACCAGAAAAACTTACCTAAACAAATGGTAAAGATTCTCAGTTTGGACATGTACAGATGGCATTGATCCTTTCTGGACACAATTAAGGTTCATCTAGTTGCCATTTCGAATTTTCATAACTGTTTTGATCATTCATGTATGTCTTGTCTATGCAGAATTTTTCTTAAAGATGCTCAGCATTTAAAACCCCCCTTTCAAAGATCAGGTTGCGCCTTGGTATTTGACCTTAATCTTACAATGCTTAGTTTGACAGCCCTTCGAGCCAGCAGCCACTTGTGACCTCAAGTTTTTATCTTGGAAGACCCTCTTCCTAGTGCCCATCACATCTGCAAGGAGAATTTCAGAGTTATAGGCCTTGTGTGTGAGTCATCCATATGTCATCTTCCACAAATAGAGAGTATCACTCAGAGCCAATCCCTTCTTCCTTCCAAAAAGAGTCCAATATCAACCAGACCATAGACTTACCATTCATCTTTCCAAATTTTTCAAATGAGGGGAGAGTACTGCTTGCATATGTTGGACATTTGCAGACAATTACATTTTTACTTGGACAGAACAAAATCCTCTAGAAAATTAGATTGTGTTTCTATCCTTTTCAGGTACCAGATTCGGCAAACTAGTTTCAAAGGTCACCTTATTAAAATGGTTGAGAAACTGCATTACCTTTATATATACAACCTGGATAAACTCAAACTACCAACAAAAGTTAGAGCTCGTTCAGAGAGATCTGTTTCCACTTCAGTGATCTTCCACTCCAGAGCTTCTATGGAAGACACATACGCAGCTGCAACTTGGGCTACCCCATATAGCTTTGTCACTCATTACAAATTAGACATGGTCTCCAGGGAAGATCATCCATTGGCACTATGGTGCTCAGGAATATCCTTCCTTAGGGCCATCCAGGATCTAAAGTAGCTGGTGACTCTGTCCCATCAGTCAAAAATGAATGAAGATTGACAATTTCGGCTAAAGAAGTTATGTTCTTACCATAAAGTTCCATCTGTGTTGTCGATCTTCATTCATTCATGACATTCACCTTCCTGCCCCCTCCTAGAGACTCCTGGAGGTTCAGAAATTGTCCTGGGGTTTTCATAGTGTTGTTCCTCTGACGGGGGGTTCCGTATTTTCTTAACTGATAGGCAAACTCGATGTGGGGTAATGGGAAGAGAGGCAGTATGGGTAGAGCCTTAGCTCGAGAGTTTTTGGCTGGCGCGAGCTTTGTATAGCAGCCAAGTCGGTTCCAAGGGATCGGAATCAAACCCATCAGTCAAGAATGAATGAAGATTGACAACACAGATGGAACATTATGGTAAGAATATAACTTCTTTTTTTTTATTTCCTTTGCTGGCACAACCTTGGGAAAATCTGTTTCTAAAGTTACATTCAAGATGGATTAGGGATTGTTTTTGTGATAAATGTAGGTATTACAGTCTAACAATGCCAGTGAAGGCTCATTCCACCAGATCAATGTCCACTTCAGCTGTTTTCCATGCAAGGGCTTCCTTGGATGAGATATGCTCAACAACATGGGCTAGTCCGCATACCTTCATCACTCATTACAAATTGGATTTAGTCTCCAGGGGGGAGAGATGCCTTTGATTCTATGATTCTCAGGAATATTTTTCCATAGGGCCACCCAGGATCTAAAGTAGCTAGGGGGACTGTCCCATCAGTCAAGAATCAATGATTGACAACATCAGATAAAGAAGTTACGTCTTACCATAACGTTCCATCTGTGTTGTTGATCTTCATTTGTTCTTGACATTCCCCATACTGGGACTCCTGACGGTGCAATCTTTGTTGTAGGTTTTCAATTAGGATGTACCTTGGACATGGCTTCTTCTTGGAGTTAAATTCCTGTCTTCATGTATGTATGCATATTTCCTTCTATAAGATTGCAAACTCAATCTGAGGTAATGTAGACAGGGACATTATGGGTAGACCTTTAGCTTGAGAGTTTTTTTGGCTGGCACAAGCTATAAAGCAGCCATATCGGTTCTGAGGATCGGAACCGTAACCCATCAGTCAAGAATAGATGAAGATCGACAACACAGTTGGAACATTATGGTAAGACAAAACTTCTTTTTATGAAAATATCTCAAAAGGCAAATACTCAGTTTAGTCATGTGCAATGTATATAAAAACTGTTATAAACATTGTAGCCTTTTGGCTAGGACTGTAAGTCAAAATCTTCTTTACTGTCCGGCACCATCAAATATAAACCACAGGCAAAGAGGTTTGGAGAAATCAGCAAAGGCTTCATTTAATTGATGTACAAAATAGCTCAACTCAAAAAGCAGTCTCTTTTTAAGAATAAGAGGTGTTCAACTTTAACCTCAGACATTACTGGTTTCAAATTTGATCGTTTGACTCAAAGGACCTTAAATTTTATGAAATTAAGACACCTTCAGCCACTCCTCCTGTAACTTTAACAAAGGTAATTGTTAATAGAAAATTATTCGCTGTCCATATATACTTTGTGCCACAGCTTAAAAGACTCGCACAACACCTCCCTTTTGTATACTGTATAAATTACACTAACTCTACACACATATATACATATATATATATATATATAGAGAGAGAGAGAGAGAGAGAGAATATATATATGGTCTGTAATTGTTTAACAAGACAGAAGCATCACAAACATCAACCACTGAAACAAATGTGAAGCTGCAAAATGTCAGACTAGGAGTTACTTTTGTAGTACTTATACCAGCAATATAGCTGAACAATAAAGAAAATAGAATTCAGATACTAAATATCTAGAGACCACATTTACAGGTAGCACAAGTGTCTCTTGTTTTCTTCCTATGTTAGTTAAAAAGCTTTCTTTCATCCAACAAGCCCCCCCTCTGAAACTTTATAAGTGATGAGTGTTGGGGACAATAAATGCAGGTTTCTGAGTTTGATTAAAAGTACAACACACACACACACACACACACACACACACACACACACACACACACACACACACAGACTTTGCTACTTAAAGGAAAACTCCTTCTACAATTTAACTCAACTCTTTGGTTGCTTTTCTCCCTACAGTATAATTTCAGTACTGTGTAGGCACCTGAAACCTGCTGTACTTTATAGAACCTTCATTTCCTCACTTTGGTATTAAGGAAAGGAGAGACCACCCACTTTTTTTTTTTTTTAATTTAACTTCTCACATAAGTTGCAGAAGAATTTGTATACACGTGCATGACATACAACAGACATTTGTAGTCAGGAGGTCAGGCTGCTGTAAACAAGACAGAGTGGTGTGAAACTGTTTTCCATTGTCTTTATTGCAGAGAGGAAGATCACATTGATTCACAGCTGCTTCCAATGTAGCCATGCTTTTCATAGCTAAACAGACCAATTAGCTTAGTCAGTGGTTCAACGGCAGTTGTAACCTCCTTTGACAAATTTACATAAGCAGCATCACAGTATTGAAATGTTAGCTTTAAATGTTTGTTGTTTATACTACTTTACATTTTAAGATGACTTGAATGTACTATTAGATGTCTGTGCCAGAGAAAAGTCAGAAAATGTGTTCTTGTAATTCTTGCAAAGTATCAGCACAGTCTGAGGAAGTCTGCGATAAGCAGATGAAAGCGCTTAACATATGAATAATCGGATGTCAGTCTATAATGTTGTGGGTCATGTTCATTAAATTTATTATTGGATCAAATACTTCCTTTGCCTTATTCGAGTAAGCCTGCACGCTACTTTTCAAAACATAGCTGGGACGGTGAGGTATACCGTCTTGTTACATCAGTTCTGGTGTTCTTGTCATTCTTGCAAAGTATCAGCACATTTAGCAAAGTGTAGGGGGAGGGGCTGTCGATTTATCTTGGACTGCAAAAAGATACTTTGCACAAAGACCTGCAATTTAGCAACTGTTTTGGTTGCAGCTGTATAAAGTCGTTATAGTATACTATAAAACGAGCCCTGAGATGCCCACAGATGAGGCCATTCAAGAAATAAAAAAGAGCAGTCCTGTTACAGACAAGTATATAAGATGACCGTGACTGACACTCATCATCTTCTTTCGGCTGTTCCCATTAGGGGTCGCCACAGCAGATCACCTGTTTCCATTTCTTCCTGTCCTCTGCATCTTGCTCTGTCACACCAACCACCTGCATGTCCTCTCTCATCACATCCATAAACCTTATCTTAGGCCTTCCTCATTTTATGTTATCTGGTAGCTTCATCCTTAGTATGTTTTTCCCAATATACTCCGCATCCCTTCTCAGCACATGTCCAAACCAATGTAATCTTGCCTCTCTGGCTTTGTCTCCAAACCTTCCAACCTGGGCTGACCCTCTAATATACTTATTCCTAATCCTGTCCACCCTCGTCACACCCAGTACAAATCTTAACATCTTTAACTCTGCCACATCCAGCTCAAACGCCTGCCTTTTTGTCAATGCCACTGTCTGCAACCCATATAACATAGCTGGTCTCACTACCCTCTTGTAGACCTTCCCTTTCACTCTTACAGGTACTCGTCTGTCACAAATCAATCCTCACACTCCTCTCCACCCACTCCATCCTGCCTGTACTCTCTTCTTCACCTCTCTTCCACACTCACCGTTACTCTGAACTATTGACCCCAAGTATTTAAACTCATCCACCTTCGCCACCTCTACTCCTTGCATCCTCACCATTCTTCTATCCTCCCTGTCATTCACACACATGTATTCTGTCTTAGTCCTGCTGACCTTCATTCCTCTTCTCTCTAGCGCATATCTCCAGATCTCCAGGGTCTCCTCCACCTGTTCCCTACTCTCACTACAGATCACAATGTCATCTGCAAACATCGTAGTCCATGGGGACTCCTGTCTGATCTCGTCTGTCAACCTGTCCATCACCATTGCAAATAAGAAAGGGCTCAGAGCTGATCCTTGATGTAATCCCACCTCCACCTTAAACGCATCCGTCACTCCCACCATAGACCTCACCGCTGTCACACTACCCTTATACATATCCTGTACCACTTTTACATACTTATCTGACACTCCTGACTTCCTCATACAATACCACAACTCCTCTCTAGGCACCCTGTCATATGCTTTCTCCAAGTCTACAAAAACACAATGCAATTCCTTCTGACATTCTGTGTACTTCTCCATCAACACTCTCAGAGCAAACATCGCATCTGTAGTGCTCTTTCCCGACATGAAACCATACTGCTGTTCACTAATCATCACATCCCTTCTTAACCTAGCTTCCACTGCTCTTTCCCATAACTTCATGCTGTGACTGATCAATTTAATCCCTTTGTAGTTACTACAGCTCTGCACATCACCCTTATTCTTAAAAATCGGTACCAAAACACTTTCTCCATTCCTTAGGCATCCTCTCACTCCAAGATTTCATTAAACAATCTGGTTAAAAACTCCACTGCCATTTCACCTAAACACCTCCATGCTTCCACAGGTATGTCATCTGGGCCAACAGCCTTTCCATTCTTCATTCTCTTCATAGCTATCCTTACTTCCTCCTTGCTAATCCATTATACTTCATGATTCACTATCCCTTCATCATCCAACCTTCTCTCCCTCTCATTCATCAACCCCTCAAAGTACTCTTTCCATCTCCTCAACACACACTCCTCGCTTGTGAGTATGTTTCCCTCATTATCCTTTATCACCTTTACCTGCTGCATATCTTTCCTAGCTCGGTCCCTCTGTCTAGCCAATCTGTACAGGTCCTTTTCTCCCTCCTTAGTGTCCAATCTTTCATACAACACTTCATTTGCCTTATCCTTAGCCACCTCTCTCTTTGCCATG